>NC_092422.1:1560956-1689405 GCF_036169615.1 Heliangelus exortis | reverse complement strand
TGAAAAGAAAAGAAAAAAGAAAACCACAACACAACCCCAACCCACTTCTAGAGAATTCCCAAGCTTATTGACAGCTTGGAAATCTCAGCACAGAAATCCCCAGCTGAGGTTTGCAAACCAGGATGTGTTTCCCACCCCAAAGTGGAGAACCAGGGCAGAGAGGGAATAAAACACAGAAAGGAAGGTGCAGGTGTTACAGGGGAATTGTGAAAAAGGAAGGGGGAAAATGGCCAAGAAGGTGGCTTGGGCAGGGCCTGGCTTAATAAACACCTGTGAGAATGAAAATTTGTTTTTCCTGAGAGTTGCTGAGTGTTGGAGCAGCCCCACCAAGGTTTAGGAACCTCCACACTTCCAAGATTTTTCCAAACTGAAAAGGAATGAGGGCTTCACAAACCTCATTGAAATTTAAAGTCAGCCCAAATTTGACCAGCAGGTTGGGTCAGATGACCCCAAGGAATCTCTGTCCTCCCCAAATTCTCCTGACTTCAAAAATAAAAGTAGAAATTACTCAACAAATTATTCCATTATTATCATTCCATTACTCCAGCCCAGAGGCAGTCATGAGTGACTGAAAGAGGAAAATTCAGGGCAAAAATACCATTTCTGAGCTACCAACTGCCTGACCCACCCCCTTCTCACCACTCCACTTCTTCTCAAGAGCATTCTCACTCCATACCTGACTCAGACACCTTGTTCCAATCTATTTTCTGGTCTATTTCCCTTGTTTTTTCCTCATTTCAGTCTTCTCCTCTCTTACTGCACCCCAGAAGCATTGCAGGGATAACACTGCCATCCATACCTGCTCTTGGTGAGCCTGATTTTGCAAAAGGGTTGGATCAGATGATCTTCAGAGGTCCCTTCCCATCCCAAATATTGTGATTCTGTCATCTCCTCAGATTTAAGAACTCATTTTTGATAAAGAGGGAAGGAACCAAGAACTAGGATGAAATCAATGGCCATAAAAATGCAGCTGGAATAATAATAATATCTCATTTTTTAAACAAAACAACCCCCAGAGTGTTAAAAAAACCCAGGTACAATTATCTTTATGGGGTGGGGGGTACATAAAGCCAGATTTAAATAACTCTGAGATGACTGTCTGATGTGTGTAAAGAATACTGGTATGGAAAGCTGTAAATAATACAAATAAAAAAAGAGTTATTCTCTTGTCTAGCCAGGACAAGTTATGTGAAGGATCCAAAGAGAGGTGGAAAAGAGCAGGGAGCACATTGCTGGAATGCTCTTGTGACTCAGTGCTGGTATTGCTGATGCTTTGGAGGCCCCAAGTTTCCATTTTGGTTATTTTCAGAGCACTGAGTTCTGCCTGCCCTGTCCTCTTGAATCCCAGGCAAAAGAAAAGCAGATACTGGGAAGGATGACTCTTTGGTCTGAACCTGCCAGAAAAAAGCTGAAATGCTGCTGCAGTTCAACCCCAAACTCATGCAAACTGCAGCAGAGAAAAAGGTGATGCTCCCAGAACCACCTTGATTGGAAAAGATCTTTAATATTGAGTCCAAGCAGAGCTTAACACTGACCAGACCTTAACACACCCCTAAGCACTGTGTCTCTACAACTCAAATCCCTCCAGGGATGGTGACTCCACCACTGCCCTGGGCAGTTCCAGTGGCTGAGACCAATTTCAGTGAAGAAATTCTTCCTAACAGCCAATCTCAACCTCCCTGATGCAACTTAATCCTATTACCTCTTCTCTCTCACTTGTAACCTCATTGAGCAGTCCAATCCTCACCTCTTTACCACCTCCTTTCAGGTACCTTTAGAGTCACAGAATCCTAGAACTGGCTGGGTTGGAAGGGAGCTCAGAGCTCCTCAAGTCCAACCCTTGATCCACTCCCCCCGTGGTTCCCAGCCCATGGCACTCAGTGCCACATCCAGGCTCTTTGGAAAGAGCTCCAGGGATGGAGAATCCACCCCTTCCCTGGGCAGCCCATTCCAATGCCTGATCCCCCTCTCCAGCAAGAAATTCTTTCTAATGTCCAACCTAAACCTCCCCTGGCACAACTTGAGACCATGGCCTCTTGTCTTGCTGAGAGTTGCCTGGGAAAAGAGCCCAACCCCCCCCTGGCTCCAACCTCCTTTCAGGGACTTGGAGAGAGTGATGAGGTCTCCCCTGAGCCTCCTCTTCTCCAGCCTCAACACCCCCAGCTCCCTCAGCCCTTCCTCACAGCATTTCTGCTGGATCCCTTCACCACGCCAGTTGCCTCCTTTGGACCTGCTCCAGCACCTCAAGCTCCTTCCTGAGCTCAGGGGCCCAGAACTGGACACAGGACTCAAGCTCTGGCCTCCCCAGAGCTGAGCACAGGGGCAGAATCCCTTCCCTGGACCTGCTGGCCACGCTGTTCCTCAGCCAGCCCAGGATGCCATTGGCCTTCTTGGCCACCTGGGCACACTGCTGCCTCCTCTTCAGCTTCCTGGCAATCCCAGCTCCCTTTCTGCCACTCTCTGCCCAGCCTGGAGCTCCCCATGGGCTTCTTGTGTTGAACCTCATCCCCTTGGGATCAGCCCAACTCTCCAGTCTCTCCAGGTCCCTCTGCAGAGCCCTCCTGCCTTCCAGCTGATCCACACTCCCCCCAGCTTGGGGTCACCTGGGAATTTGCTGCTGATGGACTCAATCCCCTCATCTAAATCATCTATAAAAGGTCTCCTCTCAGCCTCTTCTTCTCCAGCCTGAACAACCCCAAGCTCCCTCACCTCCCTTCACCACCTTTGTTGCCTTCCTTTGGAGATAATTTAACAGCAAAATGTCCTTTTTTTGGTAGTGAGGGACCCAAACCTGCACAGAGGACTCAAGGTGTGGTTTCACCAGTGCAGAGTACAGGCTCACCAGCACCTCCCTGCTCCTGCTGGCCACACTCATCCTCACCCAGGCCAGGATGCTGGTGGTCTTCTTGGCCACCTTGGGCACACTGCTGGCTCATGTTCATCATCTCCAGGTCCCTCTCTGCTCTCCTCCTCAAGTTTGTAGTGGTGAAGCACCCAGGTAACTCCCCAGGCTGAAAGAGACTCTCCCTGGTTCACTGAAACTGAAAGGCCAAGTGAAAATGAACAATTTTTTTTCATTTTTTTAAAATTTTTTTTTAATCTGAAAGCAGAGGACTTCCCTGGATGAAAATTCCAGGCACTGGATGTTTAGGAGGGCAGTGACTGGAAAGAAAAATAAGGGCTAAAAGCAGGCAAAGAAAAATTTGCTTGCATCAGTTCAGCAAGAAATGGAGTTTCTTTATGAAGGGCTTTCTTTGTAGAAGTAGCATAATTTTCAGCTTAGCAACCCCTTTTGAAGGAACTGGATGTTTTGACTGAAAATAGAAGCTGACAGTCCCCCTCTGTTCCTACAGAAATATTATTTTAACCTAAAGAATTCCATAAAAACTGGAGCAGATAGCTTCCCAGTTTTAAAAGGCTGCCTTTTAAAATTCCCTTTAAAGGGGGCAAATTTTGCAGTCCAAGGCATTTTCACTTTTCAATTAACAGAGCAGACAGTAAGACAAGACCTAAATCAGATACCTGACTTTTTTTTTTCCTCTGCTTTAAGTGCTGACCTGTTCCTGGGAGAAGAAAAAGTACAAGAACAACTAAATGCAAAATCTACATAAAAAGAGAAGGTCACCAATAATACTCTTTGGAATGTCACATGTAGACCCAGAGCCTTTCTTCCATGCAAAGTATATTATATTAAATGTTAAACAGATATTTAATATAGAGAATTCTAAAGAGCTCCTTGTTTTGCAGTGAAAAGGGAAACAGGCACTAAGAGGCTGAACTGTGACAAGTGCAGAATGGTGTCAATAATCCCATTATAACACCTGATTTGTCAAACTTGTCTCTACAACTTAGTCTAAAATTCACAATAGTCTCCTTAAGCATTTCTGAAATGGAGCAGCCCATGTCTTTGTAGCCTTCAGGGCCACTGATTCTCCATGCTTTGTTGGGAAGAATGGCATGAATAGCTACTAAGTCTTACACTTCATTTTCTCCAACTTCTTCTTGATATCCTGGTGTTTTGAATGCTGTTCCACTATAGGAAAATATAATAAAAAGGTAGCAAGCAGGTGTTTTCTTTCAGGAAGCAGCAAGTTGATGTATTCTGCAGCATCATATCAATATGTATGATCCCCACATCAGGCAGGGCCTGGATACCTCTCCTGAAAAATGGAAAGGTTTTTTTGTTGTTTTTTTTTTTTTTTTTTTTAAGAAAAACCAACAAAACAGCCCAGGCTCCAGGGATATCTGAAATGATGTGATGTGCATTCACATATTCCAAAGCAAACAGGATATTTTGCAGGAAAATGGCAATTAAATACACTTAATTTAGAGTGATCACTGATTAATGTCTTTTTCATAATCCAGCTTGAAAAATAGGTTTCCCTCTTGGTTTTGTAAGTCAACAAATGAATCCAAATCTCTTTTGAGAAATCACTATGGATTACTGAGAAAAATCATCATCAACTCTGGGGCCTTGAGCAACCTGGGCTGTGGGAGGGGTCCCTGCACATCCAGGGGTTGGAACTGGAGGAGCTTGAAGGTCCCTTCCAACCCAAACCACTCTGGGATTCTCTGATTCCAAGATCTTTTCATTAGAATCATCCAATGGTTGGTTGAGTTTTCCAAGCACCTGCAAGAGGCCCTGTGAGCATTCCAGGCTTTCATCAACTGAAGACAACAAAAATCAGCAAAAGAGTAACAAACCAAGAGGACAAAATGATCATAAAAAGAATTTGGGTGTAGGCATCAAGCATGCACTTAGTGAAGTGCTTCAGGAGTACCAGATGCCCCCAGGCAGGACTGCAGGAGCTGGAAGGTGAGGACTGAAAACTCTCACAGGTTGTCCAGACCTTCAGGAGGCACTGGTGACACAGATGTCAACCAAAGCCACCATCAGAGAAGGCTCCAGGAAGACCTGGAGGGGCTCCAAGAAAGCTGGGGGAGGGCTTTGGACATGGGGGGGTAGGGAGAGGAGAAGGGAAATGGGTTAAAACTTGGAGAGAAAGGGGAGATTGAGGTTGGAGATGGGGAAGAAATTCTGGAATTTGAGGGTGGGGAGAGCCTGGAACAGGTTGAGAGAGTTGGGGGTGTTCAGTCTGGAGAAGAGGAGAGGAAAGAAGAGGAAGAGAAGAGAAAAAAGAAGAGGAGAAAAAAGAAAGGAGAGGAGAGGAGAGGAGAGGAGAGGAGAGGAGAGGAGAGGAGAGGAGAGGAGAGGAGAGGAGAGGAGAGGAGAGGAGAGGAGAGGAGAGGAGAGGAGAGAGGAGAGGAGAGGAGAGGAGAGGAGAGGAGAGGAGAGGAGAGGAGAGGAGAGAGGAGAGGAGAGGAGAGGAGAGGAGAGGAGAGGAGAGGAAGAGGAGAGGAGAGAAGGAGAAGGAGAAGGAGAAGGAGAAGGAGAAGGAGAAGGAGAAGGAGAAGGAGAGAGGAGAGAGGAGAAGGAGAAGGAGAAGGAGAAGGAGAAGGAGAAGGAGAAGGAGAAGGAGAAGGAGAAGGAGAAGGAGAAGGAGAAGGAGAAGGAGAAGGAGAAGGAAGAAGGAGAAGGAGAAGGAGAAGGAGAAGGAGAAGGAGAAGAAGGAGGAAGAAGGAGAAGGAGAAGAAGGAGAAGAGAAAGGAGAAGGAGAAGGAGAAGGAGAAGGAGAAGGAGAAGGAGAAGGAGAAGGAGAAGAAGGAGGAGAAGGAGAAGGAGAAGGAGAAGGAGAAGGAGAAGGAGAAGGAGAAGGAGAAGGAGAAGGAGAAGAAGGAGAAGAAGAAGGAGAAGAAGGAGAAGAAGGAGAAGAAGGAGAAGAAGAAGGAGAAGAAGGAGAAGAAGGAGAAGAAGGTTCTGGGGAGCCCTTGGAGCAGCTTCCAGTGCCTGAAGGGGCTCCAGGAAAGCTGGGGAGGGACTTTGGACAAGGGCCTGGAGGGATGGGATGAGGGGGAAGGGTTTCCAGCTGCAAGAGGGGAGATGGAGAGGAGATGGGAGGGAGAAATTGTTTGGTGTGAGGGTGCTGAGCCCCTGTCCCAGGGTGCCCAAGGAAGCTGTGGCTGCCCCATCCCTGGCAGTGTCTCAGCCCAGGTTGGATGGGGCTTGGAGCAACCTGGGCTGTGGGAGGGGTCCCTGCACATCCAGGGGTTGGGACTGGAGGAGCTGGAAGGTCCCTTCCAACCCTGAAAATTCTCTGATTCTATGAAATCCTGGGTTTTCTGAGCCAGGGCAAAGCAGATGAGGCTCCCTGCAACCTGATTTATCAGCAGCCACAATTTCTGCAAAGAGCCAAGGCCCAAGAGAAGCTGTGACCAAAGGCTGAGGTTTCCTTCAGGGTGATTTTCAGAGCCACTCAGCAGCCTGCTCCAGCACAGCTGGATTCAGGAGACAGATGGATGCTGCTGCTTTGTTTGCTGGTTGAGAAAAAGGATGGGAAAGGTGGGGAAAGCTCACTTGGCTTCACATCCACCAGTGCTTGGAGCAACCTGGGCTGTGGGAGGGGTGTCTGCCCATGCAGGGGGTTTGGAACTAAATGATCTTTAAGGTCCCTTCCAACCCAAACCAGTCTGGGATTCTATGTTCTCCCAGAAGCATTAGATATTTTTCAAGGTTCTACATCCTCCCTATCTTATAGCATTAATAAAAACATAGATTTCCTCCCCCCCCCATCCCAATACTTTTTTTCCTTCCTTCAGATTTTTATTCCCAAAGCAGGAAGGAGGCTTCAGAAAGAAGCAAGGGGTGTTTACAAACCAACCTGGTGGTTTTGATGACAGATGAGATGAACCAGAACAAGATTCTGAAGAGGGAGAGACAGAGGAGCCTCAGAGCCCCAAAGAACACGAGCGAGGAGTATCATGGAGTCCAGAAATAAACCTGAAAGGCTCTGGAATTTTTTATATTTGGATTCAGAGGTTTCTGGGCTTTTCCCACTCCTCCAGCCAGCTCTGCCAATAAGGGTTAAAGGAGTAACATCCAAAAACCAAGTTGCACACAAAGCTTCAGTGGGTCTGCTGAGTTTTCCTGTAGAAATTTCTATGAAGCGAAAGACAAAACAAAATGAAAATTGGACCTTGGATAGTAAGAGTTCAGTGGTTCTGTTTGGTGTACAGGTAAGAAATGAACTCTCCTAAGAGGTTGTCCTGGTTTGGGCCAGGATAAAGGTGATTTTCTGTCACACAGCCACTGTGGGAAACAACTGAAGGTGGAAATAAATTCAATTTTAAGTTAGAGAAGAGTAGATTTAGGCTGGATGTCAGGAAAAAGTGTTTTACCATGGTAAAGAAGTTCTTACCAAGGTGGTGGAAAACTGGAAGGAGTTGCCCAGGGAGGGGGTTGAGGCCTCATCCCTGGAGATGTTCAAGGTGAGGCTTGAGGAGGCTCTGAGCACCCTGAGCTGGGTGAGGGTGTCCCTGATACTGCAGGGGTTTTACTAAATGACCTTTAGAGGTCTTTTCCAACCCAAATTATTCTGTGATTCCACAAATCATGAAAACAGAACCAGCTGGGGTACCCACTAAAGCTCCCAATTTCATCACAAATTGCTCTGCCAGAGGGGCAATGGCTTTAAATTAGAGGAGATTTAGATTGGATGTCAGGAGAAAGTTCTGTACCAGGAGGGGGGTGGAAAACTGGCAGAGGTTGCCCAGGGAGGTGGTTGAGGTCTCATCCCTGGAGATGTTCAAGGTGAGGCTTGAGGAGGCTCTGAGCACCCTGAGCTGGGTGAGGGTGTCCCTGATACTGCAGGGGTTTTACTAAATGACCTTTAGAGGTCCCTTCCAACCCAAATTATTCCATGATTCTATGAAAAAGGCCATGCACAAAGTTTCCCTCCAGGCTCTGACACTGAGGCTGCAGCTCTGGCTTGGGAGGATTCCCCAGAAATGGGGGACAAAATGTGGTTTTTCATATTCAGTAAAAGAACAGCAGAAGAATTATCAAAATGCTGTGTGATAATACTGATAAAACAGACAGAAGCTCCCTCAAACCTACAGAAATACTTCTGAGTAATTCCCATGGGCCAGATCTCCAGCCTCTGGATCATTTCTGACAGCCAGGCTGGAGCAGGCTGGACCTGGATTTCTCAAGAAATCAAAACCAGTAGAGTTCAGAGACTGAAAAATCTCAAGAGAAGGATTACAGAAAAGAAATTTAAAGAGGGTTTTGTAGAATTTCTTGTCTCTCTTCCAAAACAGCCAGCAAAGGTGAAGCAAACACCTGCAGACCTGCAGGGAGCTCATTAATGGACAAGATCCCCCTCTGCCTTTTTTGTAATGTTTCCTACAGAAAATTTGGAAATGCAGTGAATCCACAGAAGGATTTCAAAGCAACTTGCTGTCTTCCACATGAATTGCTAACAAGAGTCTCCAGCCAGAGCAAGCATTCATCTCACAGGACAGAAATTCTGACATCATCTGCTCATTTAATGCAAGGGGAAGTTCCTCTGCAGAGAAATGGTGGAGCAACAGCCAAGTTTCTGCAAAAGATAAGCCTAAGGAAAAAAAAAAAAAAACAGCTTCTGTTTGTGTGCTAATTACTGACCAAACCCCTCCTCACATGACCTGGAGTAGAGAAGTCAAGGCTCTTAATTCCTGAAAAGAAAAAGTATGATAAAGCCTTAAGAATTCATCTTCTCCACCCTCCCAAACACTGTCACAAATTGGACCTGGATTTTTTAAATTACTGTTTGGTTATCAAAGTCACTGATTTCAGACATAAAGCAAAAAAAAAAAAAAAAACCAAATTACTAAAATCCTATGGAAATAGTGTAGAGAGAGATTTACCATAACTGCAAATCTAATATCATCCTCAAAGGAAGAAACAAATAGTTGAAGCTCATCAATGAACACAACTCCTGCTCAGAGTCAACCCAGAGCTGCTTTTTTGTTTGTCCCCAAGTCAGGGACCCACCCTTAAAGTCCACAGTCTCTTCCTGCTCCTTGTAAAGCCACAGTTAACCTTCTCTATCCTTCAGGCTGAAAAAAAAACAAACCAAAACAAACCAACAAACCAACCCCAATATTCTCTGTCCAAATTACAGGAATGAACTAAAAGAAAGTCACTTGTTGGGTTCATTTTCCTGATGCCCCAGGGGTTAGCTGGCTGCTGGGTCAGAGAGAAGACTTTGGATCACCCTGAACTGTTTTTATTGTTGGTTTTTTCTTTTGTTCCAAACCTGCTCCAAGGTTTTGTTTGCCAAGCTCTGGTGACACTTCTGAGTCAATCTTGGTGACTTCTGTTCAGTCCAGAGCTCTCCAGCACCTTTCCCAAACCTCACAGCCCTTGCTGGGCCTGGGTAATGTCTGATTCCTCCTGCTTTTACAGTAGAATCATAGAATCATAGAATCCTAGGGGTTGGAAGGGACCTGGAAAGATCATCTAGCCCAACCCCCCCTGCCAGAGCAGGGCCCCCTAGAGTACATCCCCTAGGAACGTGTCCAGGAGGGTTTTGAATGTCTCCAGTGAAGGAGACTCCACAACCCCCCTGGGCAGCCTGTTCCAGGGCTCTGTCACCCTTACAGTAAAAAAATTTTTTCTGATATTCAACTTGAACCTCCTATGCTCCAATTTACACCCATTACCCCTTGTCCTATCACTGGTCACCACTGAGAAAAGCCTAACTCCATCTCCCTGACACTCACCCCTTACATATTTGAAAACATTGATGAGGTCACCCCTCAGTCTCCTTTTCTCCAAACTAAAGAGACCCAGCTCCCTCAGCCTTTCCTCATAAGGGAGATGTTCCACTCCCTTAATCATCTCAGTAGCTCTGCGCTGGACTCTTTCAAGCACTTCCCTGTCCTTCTTGAACTGAGGGGCCCAGAACTGGACACAATACTCCAGGTGTGGCCTCACCAATGCAGAATAGAGGGGGAGGAGAACCTCTCTTGACCTACTAACCACCCCCTTTCTAATGCACCCCAGGAAGCAGCAGATTTTTGAGAAGGGAAGTGCTTTACCTGACTTTCCTTGCTTGAAAGATTCTACTTTGGCTGCAAATGGAGCATTTTGATTTTCAGGAAAGTCACCTGCCACCTACCTTGCCTCTTCCTAACATGCCAGCACAGGTCCTCCTCTATACACCTTAAAGCCTTTTACAAGGCAAAAGAAGAAAAATTACAGAAATTCTGTTGCTCAAGAAAAAATGGTATTAATTGCCAGAGGTTTCTGTTTAATTTTTTTAAAATTAATAAAATTCAAAAGACCAGGGATCTAGTTCCTGTTCTATCAGAAAGACCTCTATTACACTGCCTAAAATTCACCCAATTTCTCTGATTCCCTCTTAGGGAAATACTCTGCACCTTTTCAGTCTTCACACTACAAGGATAAACCAGTTAACTTTTCCCAAGTGTTGGACTACATAGTAAAATGCAAAGAAAAAAAAAATTGGCCACATCAGTCATTGAAACACAAGGAGAATTCTCTGATTTTAACCCCTAGAATATGAATCCTCTGAAAACTTGTTTAAAGGCCACTACATCTTCAGTAAAACACCCTAAAATCCTTGTCTGAAGATGGTAAAAGGAACAATCAGCTTCAATCTTCTCATTTTAACCAAAGGAAAACCAATGGAGTAAGGAAAACAACCAAGCAGCTGTCCAGGCACCACAGCCAAGAAATGTTCTTTAGATATATAAAATAAAATAAAATAAACATTGTATTTCTTCATTGTATATGTGCTTTATATTTAATGTACACACACACTGAAATTAGAATATTGCACTTTTCTAGAAATTAGGCATTCACATGTTCTGCTGACTTGAAAGAAGTTTTTATTCAAGCCTGGTGAGACACCCACAGGGTGAGGAAGGGTGATAAGGGCATCACACTATCTGCTTACACTCACCTTTCCTTCTCCCCTCTCCTCTCCCTCCAGCAGCTTCTCTGGCACTCTGTTTTTTTACTTTGCCATTCATTTAATCTGATTTTAAAGCTCTTTTCCTGGGGATTCTCACTGCTACCAACACCACCAAAGGATGTGCCTGCCCTTCACCCAGAGGTGCCACCCAGGAGCCTGTGGATTGCAACTACACTTCCTTTGAATTTCTCCATATTTTAAAATGTTTTCAATGGATCATGTTGCTAGTTGCAACCCAGGCAGCAATCAACACCAAGTGACCTGGCTCCTCTCTCCAGATCACAGATAAAGAGGTTTTTTTACTGAGCTCCTGCATCGCTTTGGTGTTCATTTGACTCCCAGGGGGAAAAAAAAAAAAAAAAAAAAAAGAAAAAAAGTCAAGGAAACAAAATAAAAAAAAAATCAGAACAATTAGTGCCTATTTAAAAAAAATCTGAGCAGAAAGCAGACCATGCTGATTGCCTGCACTCACCTTTTTTTCACTAAACATCAAGCAAAAACCAAAGCAGCACAAAAATGTGACGAGGAGTGACATCTGGGTGATCCCAGACTAAGAGGCTGTTGGTAAATGCTAAGTAAAATGAAATTGTCATTACAATTGTCATTACGATTGCAAAAGAAAGAAATAAAATGTAAAAATACCATTTTACCCATTTGATGCATTAGGTTTTTACCAGGCAGGAGCTAAAGCACGTGTTTGGTAAAAGCAGAATTTGGTGAACCAGAGTATTCTCAGCCATTGGTTTCAGTAGCTTATTAATTCAGGAAAATAACCAATATAATCATACAAAATAGCAATTTAAATGCTATTAGTAGGAATACTGCTGACAGGAAAGGAGAGCCTTTTTATTCTCCCAATTCAGAATATTAAGGGAAGCCTCTAAGCCTGTATTTACTACTGCAGGACTGAAAACACCAGGGAAAGAGTTTAGTGCAGGCTGACAACAGAGCCAGGGCTGATGCAGCCAATCTCCTTTTTTTTTCCATGGCACAGCCCAGAAAAGGCAGTGAAGAACCCACCACTAAAGAGAAAAACAGCACAGAAAAGCTCCAACAGGTACAATATGGGGGAAAGAGTCAGTAAAAAAATATCCGGTGTTAAAACAAGGGCAATTTACACAGAGCCTGGAATCCACCCCAAACATTCAAGTTACTCATTATGTAAATTATCATAAAAATCATAAATTGTAAACACTCAGCCTTGGTCTTTCACTAGAATTTGTACAGGTTCTTCAAACAAAAGCTCTCTGTGTAGAGAAACCTGGCACCCCAGTGCAGTGCATCAGCATACAAGTGTTTTTAAACCAGCAAAGCATCCAGTTCTGGGAAAAAATTATTTTCACTCTCCACCCTTCCACATCTCTGGTTTGTTGGGTTTTTTTTTCCAATTTGCCAAAAAAAAAAAAAAAAAAAAAAAAAAAAAAAAAAGTCATAACTTAGAGTATTTCAACTTCCCCGAGGTGACAAAAGGCATTTGGACAGAATCTGTGAAAAGATTTAGAAATCTTGCTGCAGAAACTACTCCTGAGAATTTCCAGCTCTTTAAAATGAATATCCTACTCCTCATGAATATGACTTCACTTTTATTTTCATCACAGTTTCTCTCCCTGAAAGGCTTGCTGTGAAATTTTATGACCATCTCGAATGAAAAAAAAAAAAAACAAACCCAAACCAACCAACCAAGCAAACAAACCAAGACACAAAAAATAAATAAAAAAACCAACCACCACCAAACAAAAATCCTTTTACAGGCCCAAGAAAAAACATCCAACATTGTTCTGGAACTGGACACTTATCAGCAACCCAAGGAAGCAATGCCACAAGACTTCATTCATCTCAGCAGCCATTCAATGAATCTCAAATGATGCAGCTGTATTGCTGGAAAGTTGGAGGGTGTTTTTTTTAAATGGAAGTAGCTGAAAGCCTCAGTTGTTAAAACTGAGCCTCCCAAATAAATCTCAGGCTGTAATTATTTTTTTAACTTGAGATTATTCCCTCAATGCAGCAAAACTGCTCCAAGTGCCTCTGTGCATCAAAACCATTCCCAGTGCAGAATGGATAAATGTGTTTAGGAGTGAGCTGAAAGTCTCCACAATGCATTAAAAAACTCAGTAAAGAATCCATCCTTTTAATCAAAGTGTAATTAGGCAGAGATCAATTCTGCCATGGAAAAATTGCTGTATTTAATCAAATGAAGTGCAGCTGCCAATGGAATCAATGGATGCTCAGGTAAATTCATGTACAATGAAGGAGTCAGAGCACCTTTCCAGCAGCATTGGGAGCATCTGGATGAAATTCAGCAGCAATTTAATTTTCTTTACCAAGTGTTTTCAGCCAAGCTTTGGGCTGAGAGGATCTGGGACAAGGAAATGTGTACACAGCAGCTTCAAAGCAAACAGAAATCCTCCTCCACAAACTGACAGTGAAGTCTGGACCCCAGAAAATATTTGTTCTGTAGACACTGAAGGTGCTGCAGCACTGGTGACTAAAAGGATGCTCAGCACAGCAGCCTACAGACTGCATTTGGAACCAGCCTGGTGACAGCTTGTGTTTTCACATTTCACTTCTGTCTCTGCCCCAACATCAACAATTAAGAGTGTCAGGCACATTTTCAGTCATATTTATTATACAGTGAGCTTCCCAAGCTTCACTTGTATTTTATTCCACCTTTAATCTATCTTTAAATAAATCCACGTATTTTTTTTTTTTTAATCTGTTATACTTGGACTTGAGCTTCAAGAGCTTTTACTGAAAATGAAGAAAGCAGCTGCCCCTTATTAGGTGCTTTCTGATTTTGGAAGAGGAAAAACCAATCCTCCCTCCTTTCTCACAAACAAATCAAAATTCATTCCACTCCCTATCACAAGCATGAGGCCAAATCTGGCTGCTTTTATTTCAGATGAATGGGAAGCTGCTCTTGCTGAAGAATGTGAATGTAAATTTATTTTGGACTGAGGATGCCAGCACTGATTTCCGCTCGCTCTGATTGACCTGATTTCACTTTTTACTCCAGTTTCACACTGACTTCTGAGAAAGCCTCAAAGAGCTGGCTGGCTCCAGAACAATTTGTTAAAAAAGAAAAAAAAAAAATGTTAAAAATGTCTTCTGTAACCAAGAACTTCCCCAATTTAAAATGTTCATGAAAACACACAATGGGCTTAAGTCCTGCACAGGCCAAACTTTCTCCTTCAGAATTGCCACTGAATGCTTTCATACTATGGAAATTAAAGAAAGATATAAAAAAAAAATTGTGGAAAAATTGTTAATGAGTAAATTACCTCGAAAAAAACAATGCCATAGATATTAAAATCATTCCAGCACCTACCTGTGCATATTCTTTCTCTATTGCAGCTCTTTTCTGACTGAACGCTCTGAAAGAGAAAACAAAAATAAAAAGAATCCATTAATATCTACAACAAAACATTTTAAAGTCAATCATTTCCTGATAACAACTTTCTGCTAGACAGTCTTTATAGTTCCATGAGCAACAAAAAAGTGAAATTGTTTGACAAGTGTTAGCAGTAGCCTAGCAACTACTGCATGTGGACTTCACATATGCAGTATTCAAATTTCCAAGTTTTATTGAATAAATGCAGTTCCCAGGACTGCTGGTGTAAATACCATTTAATTCATTAGAGGCTCATCAGCTTTCCACTGGGACAGCCCAGGGAAGAAGTTGGTAGCACACAACAGAATTTGGCTTTCTGCATTTAGACAGAATTTTTGTTGTTTTTTAAGAAATTTATGTTTCCCACATCACCTGGACACACCACATCCACCCTTCACAGAATTGTCACAGCTGGACAAAACCTTTAAGATGTGTCCAACTGTCAACATCTTCCCTCAAATTAAATCTGTTTATCAATATCTAATCACCCACTGGAGCATGTCCTGAAGTGCCTCATCTCCATGTTTTTTCAACACTTCCAGGCATGGTGACTCCACCACCTCCCTGGGCACCCATCCCAACCCCTGACTGCTCTCTAAGTAAAATTTTTCCTCAGATCTGGTCTCAACCTCCCCTGGTGCAACTTCAGACCATTTCCTATGCTCCTGTCATTTTTCACTTGATTAAGAGGAGGCACCCACCTCCCTACAACCTCCTTGCAGGGAACTGTAGAGAGCAATAAGGTCTCCTCTCAGCCTCCTCTTTTCCAGACTAAACATTCCCAATTCCCTCAGCCTTCCAGGACTTCTTCTCCAGCTTGGTTGCCCTTTGCTGACCTGGCTCCAGGAGCTCCAGGTCTTTCTTGTAGTCACAAAACCAACAGCCCCCCCTTGAAACCTCAGTTGTCCCACAGCCAGATCCTGATTTTCCCATTAAATGAAGTTTTGGAACACCAGACCCACCCCAACCCCACTGGCACCACTCATGGAATGCCCTTCCACACCAATATCAAGGTTCTACTCTCATGCAGGGGCTCAAGATGGACCATAAAATAGAGGGTTTCAACACCAGCACTCTTACAACAGGAAGAAGGTTCAAATCCACAGATAATAGGAGGAAATTCTTGAATTTGAGGGTGCTGACGAGGCCTGAGGAGAAGGATTTGGGGGTGGGGGTGGAGCAGAAGCTGAAGATGAGCCCAGAACCCTCCCAGGTCCTGGGGGCATCAGCAGAAGCCCAGAGAGCATTGAGGGAGGGGATTCTCCCCCTCTGCTCTGCTCTGCTGAGACCCCCCCCTGGAGTCCTGTGTCCAGTTGTGGAGTCCCCAGCATCAGAAGGACACAGAGCTCCTGGAAGGTGTCCAGAGGAGCCACTGAAATGCTCAGAGGGCTGAGCAGCTCCCTGGGAAGCCAGGCTGAGGGATTGGGGTTGTTCAGCCTGGAGAAGAGGAGGCTCCCAGGTGAGCTCAGAGCAACCTTCCAATATCTGAAGGGGCTCCAAGAAAACTGGGGGAGGGCTTTGGACACGGGGGGGTAGGGAGAGGAGAAGGGAAATGGGTTAAAACTTGGAGAGAAAGGGGAGATTGAGGTTGGAGATGGGGAAGAAATTCTGGAATTTGAGGGTGCTGAGCCCCTGTCCCAGGGTGCCCAAGGAAGCTGTGGCTGCCCCATCCCTGGCAGTGTCTCAGCCCAGGTTGGATGGGGCTTGGAGCAACCTGGGCTGTGGGAGGGGTCCCTGCACATCCAGGGGTTGGAACTGGAGGAGCTTTTGGGTCCCTTCCAACCCAAACCATTCCATGATTCTCTGTACCAGGGCTCTTCAACAGCTTCAGCTCTTCCCTCCTTAGCCCTTGAGCAGCCAAGGCAGAGCCACTTTTCTTCAAGCTACACCATGAAGTACTCATCTTAAGGCTAAGCCACCAGCAGAAAAAAATCTAATTCTATTTGAATTAGTTGCACAATAACTCTGGTGACATGTTAAGAAAACCAAAACAAAGAAAATCCTCAGGAACATCCTATAAAGTTACCTCAATAAACACCAACAAAAGGAGCCCTGAACAGGCTCTCTCTGCTCCTCTCTACTCCATTTCAGCCATGAAGAGCATCCCCCAGTCTCCCCACTGGGATGTCAAACAAAAGTCTAAAAGCATCATGAGTGCTTCACATTCTTTCCAGATGAAAGTGATCCCCAAAGAACTGACCACATTCCAACCCCAATACCTACATCCCATCTTTCCCAACTCCCCCCATGGAGCTCAGGTGGCTCCAAAGGGCCCCAGGACAGTGCCACATCCAAGGCCTCCTCCAGAAGAGGTGAAGCTGAGACTTGGAAATAAATCTACTTTGTAAAGTATTATTTCTTTTTCTTCTTTCTATTAACCTTGTAAATCTACTATTACAAACCAATTTATTTTAGTGCCTCCTGTTCCAAAGCCCAGTAGCTAAATCAGTTTAGCAAATATCTGAAAACCACAATATCCTTCTATAAGAACTTAGTTTTCTTTTAGTAAGAGTTTTAAAAAAAATTAAAAATAATACAGAAATAACTACTAGGAATAACTGAAATATGGTACCCATATTAAAAAGGTAAAAGAAAGCAAGCAGGCATCTTTGAAACACCAACCTGACAAGACTTGAGGCAGTTATTTTCCAATTCTCAGCTCATTTATTTGAAAACATATAATCAGTGGTGCTAAATATTAAGGATACTCCATTTAAACAAACCCAGGATATTGAGCTGTGTATTTCACCATGAGGTTGTGGGTTTTTTCCTCCCCATACAAAACAAATTCCACTTCAACTAATTGCATAAGAATAACTGTGACAAGCTGGAGGGCTAAGATATCCCCTAAAAACCTTCTGCATTAAGAAGGTTTGCACTAGAGAAGAAAAACAAAAGCATTCAACTGGCCCTAGTGTAGAATTACAAAATACCATGCAAATCAAATTTACTCACAAACTGGAGAGAGTCCTTGGGCTTGGAAGGACTGAAAGATCCAGCATGAAAACAAATTTATTGTACAGTAGCAGCTCCATAAATCAGAAACATTTTAGAGTGTTTGGTTCTGTGTTTTAAAAGGACTTTTGAAAAAAAAAAAAAAAAATTTGGCAAGACAGCACAGAATTCAATTTATACAATGCACAATTTTGTGTTTGATCTCTGTTTTGGTGAATGAAAAAAAATGGGAAGCACTGCAAGGATCAGCTGCCAGGCTTCCTTGAAGCTGATGTTCTCTGCTGCTTTGTGACTGCATTTCCCTCAATTAGGCAAACACAAAGCTGTTTATAACCTCAGGACAGTTTAGACAGGAATCCTTTTATGACAACCATAAATATATTACAAAACATGACCAACCATGAGACTGAAGCAGACAAATTTCCCAGGAGAAAATTCTTTTTAACAGAGGAGAAAAAAAAAAAAAAGCTGGTAAAGGCAACATAATTCCTTAACCTGAAAAACCTGAGAACTTTCATGTATCCTGATTTTATGTGGAAAGCTGGGAAATTCATGACCTTACTGTCAGTCAAGATGGAATTTCAGGTTCATTTGTCCAAGGAATTGTTGGGTTCCCTGAGATAGTAAAATCTTCTCCAAGTGTTACTGAAAAGTTTTTAAGGAATGAATTAGTGAGTCTGCAGCAAAGCAGGAATATAATTTAAGGTCTCTTTAAATTAGGGTGTATTAATATCTGCTGGTACATCTTTTTCTCAAATCCACCATTAATTAAGTGGAAGCAGGACTGCACACCCAAACCAGTGCCTCAAGTTTTTGTATCTGGACACTAATTCCTAAATATCATCTCTATCCCCACAAATGTGAATTCAATATTCCCTTTGCCCAACTAAAATTCATTCAAGAGGTTTTGACAGTTTAAGAGGAGGGTGAGAAAGAAAAAACATTAAGAAATTCTCCTGTATTTTCTCTATATATCATCAAACCATGTGTCATTTAAATGTGCAGCTTGCCACAGCCATCTCACTGCAGGAAAATGCAGGCTTAGTCTCAAAAAAAAAACCAAACAAAAAAATAAACAAACAAAAAACCCCAATAAAAATAAAATTATGCTCCCCATCAGGACCAGAAGCTGCTATAGAAAAGCAAAACCATTTTTATGAGAGTTCCAGAGTCTGCCTTGAACAGAACCTCCTGCCAGGGCAGAGGGCTGGGAGCCCAGAGGAAACATCACACTCAGGAAAATTATTTCAGTGGTTTCAACACAGATGATTTCACACCAAGGGGCAATGCCAACCACCCACAGCATCTCCTCACACACTGGTGCCTCCAGCCCCTCCCGTGGCTTATGGCTCCCTCTGACTAAAATGAACCTCATCCTGGAGGGATTATGAAGGAATGTTCTTTCCAAAAAGCACAAACAGCTGGAGAAGCTCTGCAGAGAAGGCTTCTCTCCCTTGGAAATGTCAGCAATAGGCCCAGTTGGGGTGAAAACACAACAGTGAGGTTAGAAAAGGGGAGTTCCTATTGTCATGATGATTTTTAGGACTAAATGTGGGGTTAGAAAGGACTTGAGGGTGTTGGTGGATGAGAAGCTCAACACAAAGCGGCAATGAGAGCTGCAAACCCAGAGCCCAACTCTGTCCTGGGCTGCATCACCGTGGCCAGAAGATCAAGGGGGGCTGTTCCCCCCTCTGCTGAACCCCCCTGGGGTGCTGGGGCCAGTTCTGGAGCCTCTGACCCAAGAAGGAGATGGAGGTGTTGGAGGAAGTGCAGAGGAGGGTCCAAAGATGAGCAGAGGGCTGGAGCTGTGCCCAGGACAAGACCATCCAGGCAGGGCCAGGAGAACACTGGCAGAAGCCAAGGCAGGATGAGTCCATCCCATGCAGGTCCCCTTGCTGATGTCCATCTCAATTAACTGGGTGAAAGAACCACAGGGAGCTCCTCATTAGACCCCAAACTGAGTGAGCCCTGCATGGCCAAGAGGTCAAGGGAAGGGATTCTCCACTCTGCTGAGACCTCTCCTGCAGGGCTGGGCCCAGTTCTGGGGTTCCCAACACACGAAGGAGATGGAGCAAGTCCAGAGGAGGCAATGAGGATGCTCAGAGGATTGGAGCAGCTCTGGAGCCAGGGGGAGAGAGTTGGGGGTATTCAGTCTGGAGAAGAGAAGGATCCAGGGAGACCTTGGAGCAGCTTCCAGTGCCTGAAGGGGCTCCAGGAAAGCTGGGGAGGGACTTTGGACAAGGGCCTGGAGGGATGGGATGAAAGGGGAAACTGAATGAGCCCTGCATGGCCAAGAGGTCAAGGGAAGGGATTCTCCACTCTGCTGAGACCTCTCCTGCAGGACTGGGCCCAGTTCTGGGGTTCCCAACACAAGAAGGAGATGGAGCTGTTGAGCACTGGGCAGGGGATGGGGTGAGGTGGGGCTGATCCCCACTGGGTGCTTTGGGGACATGGGAGGACTGTCCCAGCAGCCAACAAGCTCCAGAGCAGGGTTGATTGGAGAAAGAGAGGTTGGAGCTGGAAGGTGGGGCTGGAAAAGCAGCCACTGAGCCAGCCCTCTGCCCATCCATCAGAGGACAAACTCCTCTAGGAATCTCCTCCTGCCATCTCCAGGGCTGAGAGCACCTTGGGGTGCTGAGCACCCCATGTTTGGGTGCTGAGCACAGAAAGGAACCCTCCAACTCTTTCCTGCTCATCACAAGTGACAAGCAGGAGCAGACAGGGCACAGGGGACCTTTGCTGCCCAGGGCCACATCCAGCAGCTACACCATGAACCAGCAAAGTGTTCTGGCAGCCCAGAAACCAACCATGTCCTGGGCTGCATCCCCAGCAGTGTGAGCAGGAGGGCCAGGGAGGGGATTCTCCACCTCTCCTTCACTCTGGTGAGACCCCTCTGGGGTGCTGGGTTCAGTTCTGGGGTCCCCAAAAGCAGAAGGAGATGGAGGTGTTGGAGTAAGTCCAGAGGAGGTCATGGAGATGCTCAGAGGGTTGGAGCAGCTCTGGAGCCAGGGGGAGAGAGTTGGGGGTGTTCAGCCTGGAGAAGAAAAGGATCCAGGGAGACCTTGGAGCAGCTTCCAGTGCCTGAAGGGGCTCCAGGAAACCTGGGGAGGGACTTTGGACAAGGGAATAGAGGAGTGGGATGAGGAGGAAAAGTTTCAGGCTGAAAGAGGGGAGATGGAGAGGAGATCTTAGGAAGAAATTCTTGAATTTGAGGGTGCTGAGCCCCTGTCCCAGGGTGCCCAAGGAAGCTGTGGCTGCCCCATCCCTGGCAGTGTCTCAGCCCAGGTTGGATGGGGCTTGGAGCAACCTGGGCTGTGGGAGGGGTCCCTGCCCATGCAGGGGTTGGAATTAAATGATCCTGAAGTTCCCTTCCAACCCAAACCATTCTCTGATTCTATGATTCTGTTTCAGACTTAAAACTGGTAATAATATCCCAAAAGAAGGAGGGTGGAGATGTCTCTGTTGCAGAGCAAGACTTCACCCACCTCCACCTTCTCACATTTCTCACCAGGTTTCTAACCTGGAACAACACTCCAAGGTACACAGTGTTTCCTCAGGCAGCAGATTTATAGGTCCATATGTGACAAACAAAATCTTTATGAAACAATGATTAAAACAATTAAATCCCCTTCCCTAACTTTCCCTCAGGCTCTGGGAAAGAGTGGGACTGTAGGGAGTAGAGAAAAGAAAATCACATTTAATGTCATCCCCACTTTCCCAACGTTTTCTTTGTGCAAAACACTCATTACCCCCTGAATATTCCCAAACATCAACTCCAGCAACTGTCAGGTATTTAAATCACTCACATCCATCATTAATTAAAAAAGCAGAACAAAACAAAACACAGATGTTACGAAATATATAGGTATATTTTTAAACCTTCATGGTAAATATGCAGAACAAAATGAAATAAGGACTCAGGCCCATGGAGAATGATACTTGAAAAAGTATTTTATACAGAAACAAGAGAAACAGCCAGGCTCAACCTGGTGTGTGGGTGTCCACTTGGGCTGGAATGTCTTAAGCTGCCACTGACATGGAAAAAAAGTAAAAAAAACAGTGTATTGCCATTAAAATAGAAATTAGTGTTCATAGAATCCTAGAATTGGCTGGGTTGGAAGGGAGCTCAGAGCTCATCAAGTCCAACCCTTGATCCACTCCCCCCGTGGTTCCCAGCCCATGGCACTCAGTGCCACATCCAGGCTCTTTGGAAATATCTCCAGGGATGGAGAATCCACCCCTTCCCTGGGCAGCCCATTCCAATGCCTGATCCCCCTCTCCAGCAAGAAATTCTTTCTAATGTCCAACCTAAACCTCCCCTGGCACAACTTGAGACCATGGCCTCTTGTCTTGCTGAGAGTTGCCTGGGAAAAGAGCCCAACCCCCCCCTGGCTCCAACCTCCTTGCAGGGACTTGGAGAGAGTGATGAGGTCTCCCCTGAGCCTCCTCTTCTCCAGCCTCAACACCCCCAGCTCCCTCAGCCCTTCCTCACAGCATTTCTGCTGGATCCCTTCACCAGCCCAGTTGCCTCCTTTGGACCTGCTCCAGCACCTCAAGCTCCTTCCTGAGCTCAGGGGCCCAGAACTGGACACAGGACTCAAGCTCTGGCCTCCCCAGAGCTGAGCACAGGGGCAGAATCCCTTCCCTGGACCTGCTGGCCACGCTCTTCCTCAGCCAGCCCAGGATGCCCTTGGCCTTCTTGGCCACCTGGGCACACTGCTGTCTCCTCTTCAGCTTCCTTATATAAAAGACTGTTGTATTTACCAGGATGATCCAGTCTTATAAATCTAAAGATGACAGTCACCACTTGCACAGTAAGTGGTTAAACACAGGGATACCCTGAAAACCAGAAAGTGAATTATTCTCTACATTAAATAGCTAATTTAACTGTTTTTAGGGAGATATGCAAAGATGGAAACAGACACTTCAAGCCCAAGTCTCCTGAATAAATGATGGGGCTAAATTTGCATAGGTGACTTTATTTACATTTAAAATATGAAATATTCAACACCAAAGCCAAGCAGGGGCCTGAATCACATTTGAATGAGTCCTCATGCAAGTCCTGCACCTGGGGAGGAGCAACCCCATCCACCAGTGAAGATCCAGGGATATCCTGCTGGGAAGCAGCTCCATGGAAAAGGACCTTGGAGTCCCAGTGGAGAGGAAATTCCTCAGGAATCAGCAATGTGTCCTGGTGGCCAAGAGGGATCCTGGGAGGCATCAGGAAAAGTGTGTCCAGCAGATCCAGGGAGGTTCTCCTCCCCCTCTGCCTTAGGGAGACCAAACCAGAGGTTTCTCAGTGCAGCAGCCACACAAATCCCTGAAGATTCTTCCCAAAACTGGTAAAGTCAAAGTCAATTTCACAGCAAAAAGCTGAGGGAAATAAGGAAAACCAATAGAGGCCAAGCCTTCAGAAGGTCTGGCACTGTATTTTCAATTTTATCTTCAAATAAAAGAAAAAGAGACAACACCCCAGGAGCAGGGTTGGACATGAATGCACAGAACAACCCCAGGTGATGTTTTGTCTTAACTGGAAAAGAGTTTTCTTTTTAAAACATGCTGAACACTTCTACTTAAAATTGAAAATAGTACCAGGAAAAATATCAGAAAAAAATTTATATATCTAATATGTCTCCAGGGGTCAGCAATGTGTCCTGGTGGCCAAAAGGGATCCTGGGGGGCATCAGGAAAAGTGTGTCCAGCAGATCCAGGGAGGTTCTCCTCCCCCTCTGCTCTGCCTCTGGGAGACCAAACTGGGAATCCTGGCTCCAGTTTGGGGCTCCCCAGTTGAGGAGAGACTGGGATCTACTGGAGAGAGGCCAAGGGAGAGCTGGGAGGGTGCTGAAGGGACTTGAGCATCTCTGCTGGGAAGAAACAGTGGGAGCCCTGGGGCTGTTGAGGCTGGAGAAGAGAAGGCTGAGAGGGGATCTCTGAATGTCCATCAAGAGCTGAGGGCTGGGGGGCAAGAGGAAGGGGACAATCTCTGTTCAGGGGTGCCCAGGAACAGGACAAGGAAGAATGGGGTGGAGCTGGAACGTGGGAAGTTCCACATAAATAGAAGGAAGAACTTTTTCCCTGGGAGGCTGAGGGAGCCCTGGCCCAGGCTGCCCAGAGAGGTTCTGGAGTCTCCTTCTCTGGAGATTTTCCAACCCCCCCTGGATGTGTTCTGTGTGTCCTGCCCTGGGGGATCCTGCTGGGACAGGGGGGTTGGATCAGATGATCTCCAGAGCTCCCCTCCAACCCCTAAAATTCTATGATTAGGATATGTATTGGTCAGCTGGATTACTGACAGATTGGTACAACCCACACATCAGCAGTTGGTGATAATGCAGTTTTTTTTTTAGCTACAAACATTCAGATTGTTTAGAAATTGTGATGAAAAAAATAGAGAAAATCCTTACTATTTATACAACTATGCAAAGCACCAGAAAATGTAAAAAATGAGTCCAATATCTGAAACATCCACAAATGTTAAGATGAAAGGAATGCACCTGTCTTAACTGACCTTGACCTAGGAAAGCCCCCAGCTGCCAGAGCAACACAAAAGGAGGGAACAGCAGAGGAGAAATTGTTGTGCTCAGCTCTGCTGGGTCTGGATTTCCCAGCTCAGCAGAACAGAGCAGCAGAATTGACACTTTCAGTGCTTATCTAAAAGGTGATAAAAGGAACAGGGGAAAAAAATGACATCCACACACCCTAAGGTGATGATAACTCTCCAGAACCTGTTTGTTGTGGGGTTTTTTTTAAGCCTTTTAATATAGATTGTATTAAACAATCCAAATTAACAGAATCAAAGCAAGAAAAGTCAGAATTGTTTCCCCTTTGCTTTACCCACTGTGGATCCATGAAAAGTGAAACATGAAGGGATGGAGATCAATAACAGATCTGTCAAGCCCCAGTACAGTAAGGAAAAAAAAAAAAAAAAGAGTGAAAGAATAAAAAAAAATTCAATTTTTAGGATTTTATGGGGTATTAAAGCAATCTTGAAATCTGGTTTTAAAATTTCCCCCACCAAAAATTTTTGAAGTAAATTGTAGAGCACATTGCAATTTATTTTAAACTGACTCAATCCAGCAGCACTCAAGGAAGTGAATCAGGAAGTTTAGGAAATACCTAAAATCTTCCAGCTTCCCAAAAAGTAGATATAGAGTAACCCCTGAGATACAGTCAGTGTGCTGTGGTGTCCAAGCTAGCACTGCACTGCTTTTCTTTTTAGGATGGGAAGATAGATTCACTCCAAAATTTTTCCAGTGATATCAGAAAACAGTTCTCATTGAAGGGAAAAAAAAAAAAGGAAGAGAAAAGAATAATAAAAAGGGGGGGGAAAGAAGGAAAAATGAAAAATAAATAGAAGGTAAAGAAAAAAGAAAAATGAAAAAAAAAAGAGGGCAAAGGAAAAAAGAAGGAAAAGGAAAAAGAGAAGCAAAGGAAAAAACAAGAAGAAAAGGGGAAAAAAAGAAGAAAAGGGGAAAAAAAGAAGAAAAGGGGAAAAAAAGAAGAAAAGGGGAAAAAAAGAAGAAAAGGGGAAAAAAAGAAGAAAAGGGGAAAAAAAGAAGAAAAGGGGAAAAAAAGAAGAAAAGGGGAAAAAAGAAGAAAGGAAAAAAAGAAGAAAGGAAAAAAAGAAGAAAGGAAAAAAGAAGAAAGGAAAAAAGAAGAAAGGAAAAAAGAAGAAAGGAAAAAAAGGGGGAAAAATAAGAAAAGGGAAAAAAGAAGGGGGGAAAAAGAAGAAAAGGGAAAAAAGAAGGGGGGGAAAAGAAGAAAAAGGGGGAAAAGAAGAAAAGGGGAGAAAAGAAAGGAAAAAAAGAAGGGAAAAAAGGGAAAAAAGAAGAAAATGGAAAAAAGAAGAGAAAAACAGAAAAATGGTAAGGGGGGAGAAGGGAAAACAGGAGAACAAGGAAGAAAAAAGGGAAATAAGAAAAGGAAAAAGAAGGAAAAAGAAGAAAAAAGAAGAAAAAAGAGGAAAAAAAAAAGAAAAAAAGGAAAAAAAAGAAAAAAAACAGAAAAAAGCAGAAGAAGAAAAGAGAAAAAAACGAAAAAAAAGAAAAAAAAAGAAAATTAAGAAAAAAGAAGGAAAAAAGAAAGAGAAAAAAAAACAGGGAGGAGCAACCCCAGAGAATTCAAAAGCCAGTATTATATCTTAAAGTGAAATTCCACTGCTGCTTTCTTCATTCTTTGTGAGAGAGAAACCCAAACCCCAACTGCCCAACCTGAACCCCAACAGCAGGGGCACCACCTCAGTTTCTTATCCCCAGGCTCCCTTTGAATTAAAAAAAAAAACAAACCCTGCAGGTGACAAGTGAAGGGACAGTGCTGGGTGCCACCTCCTGCCTCCCCAAAGTGTCCCACAGACCCAGAATCCCTTTTCCAGGGGTTAATTCCAAGGAAACAATGGAAACAAACCCCAAGACATCAGCAGGAGGAGTCCTGAGAAGCAACCACACACACCTGGAATATTCCTGTGGATGATGGCACTGCAGTTTCCAGCTGGTGGCCACAACTTGGCCTTTAGGCTGGATGATAGGAAATTTTATTTTTTTTTTTTTCCCTGAGAGGGTTTCCTCAGGCATTGGAATGGTCCAGGACATCCCTGGAGGTATTTAAAAGGCATTTGGACCTAGTCCTTAAGGACATGGTTTAGTAGTTAAGATTTTGGTATTGGTCAATGGTTGGACTGATGAGCTTGGAGGTCTCTCCCAACCCAAATATTATCATAGAATCCTAGAATTGGCTGGGTTGGAAGGGAGCTCAGAGCTCATCAAGTCCAACCCTTGATCCACTCCCCCCGTGGTTCCCAGCCCATGGCACTCAGTGCCACATCCAGGCTCTTTGGAAATAGCTCCAGGGATGGAGAATCCACCCCTTCCCTGGGCAGCCCATTCCAATGCCTGATCCCCCTCTCCATCAAGAAATTCTTTCTAATGTCCAACCTAAACCTCCCCTGGCACAACTTGAGACCATGGCCTCTTGTCTTGCTGAGAGTTGCCTGGGAAAAGAGCCCAACCCCCCCCTGGCTCCAACCTCCTTTCAGGGACTTGGAGAGAGTGATGAGGTCTCCCCTGAGCCTCCTCTTCTCCAGCCTCAACACCCCCAGCTCCCTCAGCCCTTCCTCACAGCATTTCTGCTGGATCCCTTCACCAGCCCAGTTGCCTCCTTTGGACCTGCTCCAGCACCTCAAGCTCCTTCCTGAGCTCAGGGGCCCAGAACTGGACACAGGACTCAAGCTCTGGCCTCCCCAGAGCTGAGCACAGGGGCAGAATCCCTTCCCTGGACCTGCTGGCCACGCTCTTCCTCAGCCAGCCCAGGATGCCATTGGCCTTCTTGGCCACCTGGGCACACTGCTGCCTCCTCTTCAGCTTCCTGGCAATCCCAGCTCCCTTTCTGCCACTCTCTGCCCAGCCTGGAGCTCCCCATGGGGTTCTTGTGGCCAAAGTGCAGGACCCAGCACTTGGCCTATTCTGGGATTCTCTTGCTCAAGGCCAACGTGTCCCAAGGGCAGGACTTCTGCCTTGTTGATTTTCCTGAGGTTCCTGCCAGCCCCTTTGTCCCACCTCTCTGGGTTGTTCTGATCCAGCTTCATGTCCAACTCTTCTCCTCCCAACCTGACCCCCTGCAATGAACCTGCTGGAGGATGTTCCATCTCACCACCCAAGTTGTTATTGGCCATCAGAGGGTACTGATCCAGTATTGATCCAGTACTGGCCTCTGAGGGACACCCAGCTGCCAGCTGGACTTTGTTCTCCTCTCCACCACTCAGAGTTTGGAAGTTCTGCTGATTTTCCACCCACTTTATTGGGCACTTATCAGCCCACATTGCCCTGACGTGGCTCCAAAAGGTACTGGAGACTGTGTCAAAAGTTTTGCTGAAGTCAGCACCTACAACAGACTCTGCTGGCACTTTGCCCACCTTGTCACTCACCACAAAAGGCTGTCAAGCACAATTTCTCCTTGCTAAGTCCACACTGATTGCTTCCAATCACCTTCTTGCTCCTTCTTGGAAAAGAAGCCTCAGAAATTACTTCTAAGAGGTTTTGCTCCATAATCTGCCCAGGAACTGAAGTAAAGTTGACCTGCCTGTTGTTCCCCAGATCCTGTTTTTAGCTCTTTCTGAACATGGGAAGGGTGTTTGCCTTTTTTTCAGTCATCAGGAACCTCTCCTGACTTCCAGACTTCCAAGGTGAAGATGTGACTACCTCACCACACCTCTGTAGTGCCAGTAAACTCACAGTTTTCCAACTGAACGTGCATTTCCAGCTCCTCTTGCTGGCTTCCCAGCTGCACAGGCTCGTGGAGAGGCAGCTGTGATCAAGGAGAGCCTCTTCCAGGACACTGACCTCCTGACACTTCCTCAGGAGATCCCCAATTTTTGCCTCAGGTCATGGGAATTCTTCCTTAGCAGCCCTCATTTGCAGCTTTCCTCCCCAAATCAAGCTGTTGGTGAAGGTGTTTGTGCCCCACCTTGTCTGATGGATTCCATCCCTCCTCAGCTCTCCCCCTTCCTAAGAACATGTCCAAGGTGACCCTGTACCTCACACTTGTCCCCAGAGTTCTGCCATCACTCTTTACACATTCCAGGCCACCTCTGGGAGCATCCCAGGTGCCCACATGGGGTAAGAGTCCCCACACTGACCTGGACAGACTGGAGAGTTGGGCTGATCCCAAGGGGATGAGGTTCAACACAAGAAGCCCATGGGGAGCTCCAGGCTGGGCAGAGAGAGGCAGAAAGGGAGCTGGGATTGCCAGGAAGCTGAAGAGGAGGCAGCAGTGTGCCCAGGTGGCCAAGAAGGCCAATGGCATCCTGGGCTGGCTGAGGAAGAGCGTGGCCAGCAGGTCCAGGGAAGGGATTCTGCCCCTGTGCTCAGCTCTGGGGAGGCCAGAGCTTGAGTCCTGTGTCCAGTTCTGGGCCCCTGAGCTCAGGAAGGAGCTTGAGGTGCTGGAGCAGGTCCAAAGGAGGCAACTGGGCTGGTGAAGGGATCCAGCAGAAATGCTGTGAGGAAGGGCTGAGGGAGCTGGGGGTGTTGAGGCTGGAGAAGAGGAGGCTCAGGGGAGACCTCATCACTCTCTCCAAGTCCCTGAAAGGAGGTTGGAGCCAGGGGGGGGTTGGGCTCTTTTCCCAGGCAACTCTCAGCAAGACAAGAGGCCATGGTCTCAAGTTGTGCCAGGGGAGGTTTAGGTTGGACATTAGAAAGAATTTCTTGATGGAGAGGGGGATCAGGCATTGGAATGGGCTGCCCAGGGAAGGGATGGATTCTCCATCCCTGGAGATATTTCAAAAGAGCCTGGATGTGGCACTGAGTGCCATGGGCTGGGAACCACGGGGGGAGTGGAGCAAGGGTTGGACTTGAGGAGCTCTGAGCTCCCTTCCAACCCAAATGATTCTGGGATTCTGTAATTCCACATCTCAGGCAGATTTTGGCCCACCTTGTGCTCCATCTGCTCTTACTCCATAGCCACTCTAAAGCTCTGCTGATGATTTGCTCCCTGGTCAGTCTGTTGAAGAGAAAAACTTTAAATTCTCCCCTGTCAGGAACCATCCCAGAGAAGCTGCAAGCAGCAGCACCCAGGAGATGATGGCTGAAGGAGCCTGAAAGCTGCTGCACCAACAGCAACCCTGACAAGCAGCAAAGTCCACTGCAGTATCTTGCTGTGCTAAGGGAAACTCCACTGGAAGCACACACCTGGGTAAGGAAAAGGCAGAGGACACCAGAAGAATCATTTTAAGGCTTCAAAGATGCACCATGTAATGTTTAATAGATGGATGGTCACATTTGATATGGTCATAGCTGAATTCAAGCATTCCTTGTCATTCCAGGTGCCCCTACAAAATCAAAAGGGCAAAGCTGAAATACCTGGGGGGAAAGAGGGGGCCAAAACATTTCCCCCTCTTGTAGGAAAAAAAAAACTCCTTAGGAATGCTGATGTTCCTTTCTGGAGGTTTAATTCAGTGCTTTATCCAGATATCTTCCTCCACTTTCCCCAGTAACACAAAAAATGCACCAGAAAGACTCAATCCCACCCAACTGCCCAAGTTCTTTTACCTGGTTTTTAATTTAAGGGCAGGTGTGTGAATAACAAAAGGCACAAGTGAATTCAGCAGCATTTCAGCTCACATAAATCACAACCAGAGCTCAGCTTAGGCCAGTGGTTGGCAAGAAATGCTGAGCTGACAGCAGAGCAGCAGCTGCATGCCTGATTAGGTACTTCAGGATACAGACACAGACTGAATTAATATTCCTTTGCCATGGCCAGCAGAGACAAAGACAACAAACCTGGAGCAATCCTTCACCTATAAAAATGATGCTATGAGGCTCTGGAACACTGCATGTAACCAACTCTTCTTGCTGTTTACACTGAACAGATTTGCCACTACCAAAGCATTTTAAAAGATACACCTAAAAATGCTGAGTGCCTGAAGGATAATTTTTTTCAACAAAAAAAACCAACGCTGCTTTCAAAAGTTCTCTCTCTCCAGGACTTCAGAAGGTGCAGAAGCAGCCAGAGTGCTGCTGCAACGTGGTGGTTATTAAAATGAGAAACTTTCTAAGGAGAAAGGGTCTCCTGTTGGCTCCTTTCCACCAGGGAAGAGCACGTGTGGGTCTTCAAAGAAAAGAATGAGCAATGGTGCCACTTCAAAGAGGTAATTTCAGACACGACACACACGGGAGGGGGAAGGCTCAGAAATAATTTTCATCACTGAGTCCCCACAGCTTCAAACCCAGAGATTTTTTGTAGATCAGGGTGTTCACACAGCAAAGAACTGCTTTACCTTTTTGAAGCCAAACTGCTCTGAACACAAAAAATGTTATTGCCTTCAGGCACTGTGGTAGCCTTCCTGAGAATGCAGCATCAGAACCATTTTGCTGCCTACAGTGTCTAAGGAAAAAAATCACCATCAGCTTTGGGACTTGACAGAAGTGGCTGAGAGACAGCAGGAAAGTTCTCTGAGCTCTCCCAGGTTTCTGGCAAGTCCAAACGTGGACAAAAAAGCAAAAGGAGAAGGTAATGGCCCTTCTTTCCCTTGCCACCCAGCTCAAGGTCAGCTGAGGCAACTTCACAGCTGTTGCACTTTTAAAGTTCATAGAAGGGCTGAGAGTGGAAGAGACCTCAGAGCTCATCTCCTACAAGCTCATCCAAGGATGCTCCAAGCCTCATCCAGCCTGGACTTGAACACCTCCAGGGAAGAGGCAGCCACAGCTTCTCTGAGCAATCTGAGAGTCTCACCACTCTCCTACTGAAGAACTTCTTCCTAAGATCCAGTCTGAACCTCTTCTCCTTCGGTTTAAATCCATTTCCCCTTGTCCTATCACAGGAAACTCTTAGGAAGTCCCTCTCCATCCTTCCTGCAGGTTCCTTCAGGGATTGGAAGGCAGCTCAAAGGTCCCCCAGAGTCTTCTCTTTTTCAGGCTGAACAATCCCAGCTCCTTCAGCCTCTCCTCACAGCAGAGCTGCTCCAGCCCCTGGATCATCTTTGGGGCCTCCTCTGGACTAATCCCAACAGATCTGTGTCCTTCTTACAGTGGGGACACCAGAACTGGCTGCAAGATTTAAGGTGAGAGTTTCACAAGTGCTGAGTAGAGGGGTAGAATCACCTCTCTTGATCTGCTGACCACATTCTTGATGCATCCTAGGATGGGCTTGGCCTCCTGAGCTGAAAAGTGGAGCAACTGAGCCACTGGAGCACACCCGAGCTCACTGCCAGCTCAGGTTGAGGTTCTTGTCAGTAATACCCCCAAGTTCTCCTCTTCAGTACTTTCATCTCCTGCAGAATAGAAACCCTGCACCATTCCAACTGGAGGAGGTTAAGCAGCCTCAGAGTGAATTCTGGAGTTAACTGGAACTACAGCAACATAAATTCCTTGGATAAGTGAAGTTGGCAATGCAGTCCTCTTTGCTTGCTCTCAGTGTATTCACAGAATTATTGAGGCTGGAAAAGAACTCCAAGATCACCAAGTCCAGCCCATGACCCAACCCCACCTCATCAGCCAGAGCAGGGCACCCAGTGCCACATCCAAACTTTCCTTACACACTTTTAGGGATGGTGACTCCATCACTTCCCTGGACAGTCCATTCCAATCCCTGATCACCTTCTCCATGAGGAAATGCAACCTAAACCTCTCCTGGTGCAGCTTCAGGCCATGCCCTCTCCTCCTGTCACTCATTACCTGAGAGAAGAGCCCAACCTGACCACAACCTCCTTTCAGGGAGTTGTAGAGTGATGAGGTCCCCCCCTGAGTCTCCTCTTTCCAGCCTCAACACCCCCATCTCCCTCAGCCTCTCCTCAGAAGACCTGAAAAGCAAATTATTTTGGAAAGCAGCAAGGTTTGGAGAAAGAATGGCATGGAGCATGTCCCAGGTGTCCTGAACAGTCCAACCACCCCATATGAAACTGATGGTTCCCCTGCTCATGCTCCAAGCTGGCTGAGCTTCCAACAGCTCCATCCTGGATATTCCATGTCTAACAGAGCTGGCAGCTCTGAGAAAAAGGAGCTCAGACATCTACAGCCAGCCCCACTCAGCTGTCTTGGGAAAGCAGGGATAAATTGTTTTAAAGTATTCTTTACTAAACTGCAGAAGTTCTTCTTATCCAAGCAGGCTAAAGGAGCATTTCCTCCCTGAATCCATGAGGAAAAGGGCAGAGGGATGGAGATCCTCATAAGGAAGCAGTTCAAAAGCTCTTTAGGAAAAAAGACATCAAGTTCCTCTTCCAGCAGCCACAGCCAAAGTGAAGTTTCACCTTAATCAGAACATGTAAAATAATTCACCCTTTCATTACAACTCTTTCCACCCTCAGACCACCTGGAAGTCTCTGGCAACCACACCTCAGCAGGGAGGGCACTGCCTCCAATCCCTTTCTGCTCAGTAAGCTTAAATTTAAACATTCTTCTATTTCAGTAAAAAAAAAAAAAAAAAAAAAAAAAAAAAAAAAAAGAAAAGAAAAGAAAAAGAAAAAAAAGACAAAAAAAGAGATGTCTGTCTAAGACAGGGTACCATGCCTTTGCTCTGGCAAAAAAGACAACTGAAGAAATCAAGAAGTTGTAACCAGGTCACTTCCATTTCTCTCAAGACCAGAGTCTCCAGTGCCACAAAGTACTTAAATTTCTTTTCAGCCACTCCAAGAAAAAAAAAAAAAAACCCTAAAAAATCATCAGCTGCTACATCACAGCAAACAACTTCTTTTATGTTTGGTTTTAAAAATAACAAACTCTTTTGTTCAATGATTTTATGTCACCTGAATGAAATGGTTCTCCTCCTAGAGAGATTATTCTACATGCACTTTGTTACCTTGAAGATTTATCTGATAAAGAGAAACAAAACAGTTCACCAGCACTTTCATCAAGGTGCAAAAGTTTAGATCCCTCAGTGCATGCACATCCTACTCTATCTGGTTTGAGTAATCTCAGCACTGCTAATGACTTTCCTGCTGAAGAATTTGGACCTCCTATGAAATAAACTCTGGAATTAAAGTTATAGTACCATGTTGAGTATTTACAAGCACTGTCCAGAGTTTTGCTGCTTAGATTTTGGGCTGGCTTTATGTGCCTGATCTCCAGCTAAACTCACTGTGACACACAAAATCATCATCCATGCTCTTGTGCATGGAGATACAGATGTGTAATTTTTTCCCCCAGGTCTTGATGAACTCAGAGCAGTATCTTTCCAAATAATACATTAAGGACATCAGCCTAGGTGAGGATTTTGCCTGAAAGGGCTGAGGGAAAAAAATACAAAGGTTGAGAATCATAGAATCCTAGAATTGTCTGGGTTGGAAGGGAGCTCAGAGCTCCTCAAGTCCAACCCTTGATCCACTCCCCCCGTGGTTCCCAGCCCATGGCACTCAGTGCCACATCCAGGCTCTTTTGAAAGAGCTCCAGGGATGGAGAATCCACCCCTTCCCTGGGCAGCCCATTCCAATGCCTGATCCCCCTCTCCATCAAGAAATTCTTTCTAATGTCCAACCTAAACCTCCCCTGGCACAACTTGAGACCTCTTGTGCCCTCTTGTCTTGCTGAGAGTTGCCTGGGAAAAGAGCCCAACCCCCCCCTGGCTCCAACCTCCTTTCAGGGACTTGGAGAGAGTGATGAGGTCTCCCCTGAGCCTCCTCTTCTCCAGCCTCAACACCCCCAGCTCCCTCAGCCCTTCCTCACAGCATTTCTGCTGGATCCCTTCACCAGCCCAGTTGCCTCCTTTGGACCTGCTCCAGCACCTCAAGCTCCTTCCTGAGCTCAGGGGCCCAGAACTGGACACAGGACTCAAGCTCTGGCCTCCCCAGAGCTGAGCACAGGGGCAGAATCCCTTCCCTGGACCTGCTGGCCACGCTCTTCCTCAGCCAGCCCAGGATGCCATTGGCCTTCTTGGCCACCTGGGCACACTGCTGCCTCCTCTTCAGCTTCCTGGCAATCCCAGCTCCCTTTCTGCCACTCTGTGCCCAGCCTGGAGCTCCCCATGGGCTTCTTGTGTTGAACCTCATCCCCTTGGGATCAGCCCAACTCTCCAGTCTCTCCAGGTCCCTCTGCAGAGCCCTCCTGCCTTCCAGCTGATCCACACTTCCCCCCAGCTTGGGGTCACCTGTGAATTTGCTGATGATGGACTCAATCCCAGAGGTCACCCATCACTAAGCTGTCTCCTCTCTTGCCCCTGAAAATGCCTTGTTGCTACGATTCTGTCAGAGTTGTCAGGGATGGAAAAGACCTCTAAGCTCACTGCATCCAACCCTCAGCATCCTCCACCAATAGAAGGGAGATAATAGAATTTTACTAACAGAAAATTAGTAAAATCTATTTATCAGTATCTGCATCACCCTGCCCACTGGAGCATGTCCTGCAGTGCCTCATCTCCGTGGTTTCTCAACACTTCCAGGGATGGTGACTCCACCACCTCCCTGGGCACCCATCCCAACCCCTGACTGCTCTCTCAGTAAAGAAATTCTTCCTCACATCTACTCTAAACCTCCCCTGGTGCATTTTCAGACCATTTCCTCTGGTTCTGTCATTGTTCACTTGATTAAGAGGCACCCACCTCCCTACAACCTCCCTGCAGGGAGCTGTAGAGAGCAATAATGTCTCCTTTCAGCCTCCTCTTCTCCAAACTGAACATTCCCAATTCCCTCAGCCTCTCCTCATAGGAATTCTTCTCCAGACTCCTCTCATAGCACCCCTTTTATTACTCTTGTCCCTCACCAGGTGTAGATTCAACTGATAATGTCCTAAAGAAAGCTTTAATATTCTTTCACTCCCCCCTTTTTTCACTTGTATTCTGTCCTTTAGCTCCTTGCTCAGCATTCTGGTGCTTCTGCTGAAATTCCTCATCTTCCCACACAATGGGGTGGTTTGCTCCTTAGCTTTCTATGAGCCTTTCTTTAAAAAAAAAAACAAAAAACAAAAAACTGAGTTAAAACCATCCATCCAGGTTCATGTCCCTTTCCTGGCTGCTTCCCAGGAGATTCTACCCACCAACCAGCTGATTTCTGCTCCCATCACAGCCTCTCTCAAGGTCCTGAAGTTAATTTGTGGCCACAAAAGCCCAAGCTGCCACAGGACCCCTAAGAGCCTTCCTCCCATGGCAAGTGTGGACAATTTGCAGTTCTTATACCACAAACATCTTAAGGCAGTGAGAATGTGGCCTCCAGGCCAAGACTTCTAACAAGAAGACACTGATTCAATCACTGCTGGGGAGACCAAGTTCCCATCAGCTCTGAAAACACAAAAGCCAAGAGAACAAACTCCAAACCATCCTTGGGAGGTCACCCACAGCCTAAATTTTTGCCCACAGTGAAGGTCCCTGACCCATCACCAGACACCAGTGACATTTCCTGCTTGTGACTCAACTGGAGGTCTGCCTGACCACAGCAGATGTGCAAAGGACATCTCTGGACTCTTCAAGTACAAATGTTTGTTACACCAAGGAGCTCCTTTGCTTTTTGAGTCAAGAAATTCAGCCATCCTCCCTCCTGAGCTCTGGTTTTGCTGCTCCCTGGCAAGTCATCCTTCAGCTCTTTCTCCTTCCCTCAGTGCACTTGTCCACTTCTCTGGCAAGTATTAAAAGGAAAAAAAAAAAAAAAAGGAAAAAAAAGTGGATTGGTCTGAAACTTGATTTAAATATCCATACACTTTGAACTCTCTCCTCATCCCTCATCCCTCCCTGTTTTAAGTGACAGTTCAAACAGCCAGCACCATATCAGAGCTCTTCTCTCTAGAAATTCCTTGCTGGAACACATATCCCTGGTTTTAAACATTAGTTTTCCCTGAGCAAATAAAAACTACAATATCCACCTCATCCCAAACATCTCAAATGTTTTTGGTTGGAAGGGATCTTGAAGATCACCAAGTTCCAACCCCCTGGATGTGCAGGGACCCCTCCCACAGCCCAGGTTGCTCCAAGCCCCATCCAACCTGGGCTGAGACACTGCCAGGGATGGGGCAGCCACAGCTTCCTTGGGCACCCTGGGACAGGGGCTCAGCACCCTCAAAATCAAGAATTTCTTCCTAAAATCTCAACCCCATCTCCTCTCTTTCAGTATGAAACCCTTCCCCCTCATCCCATCCCTCCAGACCCTTGTCCAAAGTCCCTCCCCAGCTTTCCTGGAGCCCCTTCAGGCACTGGAAGCTGCTCCAAGGGCTCCCCAGGACAAGGCTCTTCTTTTAGAATCCCAGACTGGGTTGGGTTGGAAGGGACCTTCCAGCTCCTCCAGTTCCAACCCCTGGATGTGCAGGGACCCCTCCCACAGCCCAGGTTGCTCCAAGCCCCATCCAACCTGGGCTGAGACACTGCCAGGGATGGGGCAGCCACAGCTTCCTTGGTGTGAGGGTTGCCCAGGTTGCCCAAAGAATTTCTTTCTAAATCATCATTTCTTCCTAAATCATGTACTAGCCAAGAAACATGGTAATCCCTTGATAATTCAGCTACTATTTAAGATTTTACCACCCTGAGGAGTCCTGCTACATCTTTCTACTCCTATTCTGCTACACAGAGGATTCAGAGTAACCCACCAGCTGCATCCCATTCAGCACCTCCATGCTGCAATTAAAAATACATTTTCCCTGCCACTAAATCTAATCACCTCGGTCAGTTTTGCTACAATTTGAGCTTTGGAATGTTTACTCTTCAAATGCCCACTTATTTTCAACTGAGATAAACTCCACTAAAGGAAAACTCTCCTGAATGTAAGCAGAGGTACCAAGGGAGAAAAAAATTTGACCAACTTGCAGAGAATCTGCTGCTGACTTAAATCAGCAACCATTGTAACAAAGATTTTACTAAACCAAAGGCATCAAAGTTGTCCATGGTATCTCTGCCTCAAAGGCAGACTTCTGCTTTTCTCACTGGCATTCATCTACAGCTGTTTTACTAGTGTTTTCACACACAATTTTCAGTATCTAGCTCATCCTCTTGCTCTGCCCTCAAGCAGCTCTCTGAAACGGAAAATTTCAGAGATTTTTTTTAAGATTTAAGATTAAAATTTCAGAATTTTTATGCGTTGATCCCAGGAGAATTAGAAAAACCCAGAAGAGAGGCAGAAATTATCTGCCTCTGTTTGGTTATCACCAAGCCCCATCCTTGGGATGAGGTAGAGGTGCTGCTAAAAATCAGCTATGGGTCTTCACCAGCATTGTTCTTCTCAGTGCAGATTAATTAAAATCTGACCCAAAGGTAATTAAACCAGAGGATGCTTAAAGCCTGAATTTCTCTCAACCATTTTGCTATCAAAGTTCTGTGGGAAATGGAGAAAAAAACAAGTAAAAACATTACCTTCTGCAGTTAGGAATTTGGGGACTGCCACTCACATGAAATTCAGGACTTCCAGCTCTGTTATTGCCTGCATGGGCAACCAGGTTTCAAAAAATGAACAATTCTTGTATTTTTTGTCAACCTAGGCACTGCTGTTCCTCTAACCTCACTCAGTTCAAGAGAGCAAAAAACTGAGCAGATAAATGAGATCTTGCTTTGTAACAGAAAACCCAGACAGTCAAACTTGGAATTTCTTGACCTCCAAAGCTCTCAAACACGAATTTTTTCCTGCTGTTTAAAAAATACCTCTAAAAAGCACATTTATCTCTTAAAGAGTGAATTCCTTATTCACAATAGTTTACCTACTCTATAAATTCCCCACACAACGTGTTAGAAAGTGACCATTTCCAGCAGCACATTCAGAGGTCAGGCCCCATGCACTGGGGGTGGCTTTTAGATTTTCTAAAATACATCTTGGCAATATTTATGACCCAAGCTTTTTATTACCATATGTAAAACACACTGAGTTGTAGGATTTAAACCAAAATATTAGCATGAGCAAAATACATAACCTAGTAGTACAAACCCACAAGCAAACTGGAGTTTGAAGGGGAGATATTTGTGATTTTTATCAGTGGAGGCTTCCAGTTAATCACTTCACAAAGCCACCTAAAAAATGGCAAAGCAATCTTCTCCCAAGTTTCACTTTTAAGGATGCTTTTGAACCAAGATTTTATTCTTTATTTTAAATGTCCTGATCATAGAATCCTTTTGGTTGTAAGACCTTCCACCAGCACTGCCAAGGCCACATCCACACTTTTTTGAGACCCCTCCTGGGATGGGGACTCCACCACTGCCCTGGGCAACCTGACAACCCTTGCAGAGAAGAAATTTTTCCTAATGTCCAATCTAAACCCCCCCTGGTGCAACTTGAGGGTGTTTCCTCTTATTCTATTGCTTGGTCCTTGGGAGAAGAGACCAAATCTCTGAATCCAACCTCCTTTCTGTGAGAGTGGGAAGATCTCCCTCCCTTTATCCTCTTTTTCTCCTGCTTGAGCATCCCCAGGTCCCTCAGCTGCTCCTTGTAAGACTTCAGCTCCAGACCCTTCACCAGTCCATAAAATTACAACAAAACCCCCTCTTTTTTAAACCATGAAATATCTTTACCTCGTGCCTGAACAATTACCCTCCAGCAATGCACACAGAAAATATTTCCAGACAAGAGTAAACAGGGAGCAATGTACTCCCCAGAAATCACATTACTCTACACTTTGGGATTTGGAGGAGTTGCCACTAGCAACAGAGCCAAAAAAAAAAATAAATAAATAAAAAAAATCAATTCTGTCACTGTATAGAGAGAATTCTGGTAACCTTAAACATAGTTTTCAGCAGTTTGTCTCAGAAAAGTATTAGCAGTTCAGCATCTGAGCAGAGATCCATGACATCCAGACAATGCTAAAACAATAGAGATTTCCCTCTGGTAGGATAAAAAAAGGAAAACAGAACAACCAGAATGCTGCTGGTGAGCATCAATGTTCACTCACTCTTCAAAATTAAACCATGCCATCTTTATAGCATTAGCGCTTCCAAAAAATATGAAGATTGGGTTTAAAGCTTAAGTGTATTTACAATGATCACTGCAGGGTTTTTGTTACAAATGGGAAACTAAGCAAACAATAGGGAAAGATTCAATTTAGACTAATAAAAAGCTTTCTTTTCTAGCTTACCCAAATCTGATGTATTGTATTCAAGAGATTCCCAACTCACAAATAAAACAGTAGTGGAATTCAGTCTTTATAAGGGATATAAGGAATATAAGGAGGTTCTTTGATCCTCATTTGCCTAACAGCTCTCTGAAGAAGCCAAGACACATTTCATCATTCAACCTGGAGCTGCAATATTTTTTGTAGTAGGTCACAACAACCTTCCAGTTCTTACCCTACTCATCAGTCATGTTTTAGAAGTCTTGATAGTGCCAACCATGTTTATTACAAACTTAACTTTACCTATGTTTTTAATTCAAGCACTTCTATTTTTAAATAATGCCCTTCACAAGGTTTCCTTGGCATTAGCATTAAGTCAAATTCTGTATTGTAATACATTTGATAATAATAATTGCCATACTTTTACTCCTCAGAGCACAACTGCCCTGTCTTGGGAGAGCACAGGATGTGGACTGTTGTTTTTTAAGTCAGTAAAATCTAATAGTTCACTGAAAATACATGGTCCAATTTCTAAATAGGTGTATTAGGTCTAAATATGTGTATCTCAGAGTATTTCTTATAAAGTTGAAAAACAAGTAAAGAAGCTGCAACTGAAAACAATTTATCTCTGCTTTTGGGGCAACGTGCAGGACTGAACCTCTGAAAAATTGTCCAGGAGGTGTCTGGATGTGAAGGCAAAATTCCTGCACCATTTCCACCCCACTCACACTGCTCTACGTGTGCTAACCCATTTGTACCTTCACAAAAAGCTGTTGTTTTTTCAGAAACAGCTGCTATTTGTTGTACACCTCTCCCAGACACCACTGCACGTACAACAGTCGGCGTGGAATGTGCCCACGCCTCAGCCCCTGCAGTGCCAAGTCTCATTTAAAAAAAAATAAAATAAAATAAAAGGGGGGGTTTAAGATGTTTAAGGATGGTTGTCACCCCACAAACCAGGTGAGCCAACCCAACTGCTTACCCACAGCTGGGCACAGCATCTTTCTGTGAACAACTTCTCCCAGTTTCTCTTCAAAGGACCTTGGATGCAGAAATCAGATCCATCAGTCACCAAGAGCTGTGATGCTTCCTCCTACCACCATCTCCTCCTTTCCCTGCCAGGATAATCCAATGCTCCATTGCTCTTACAGGTTGTGGCCCACATCCCATGGAAAATCACCTCTCCCTCCCTCCCAACCATCAGTGTCTGTGTTCCAAGGGAGCAATGGAAAGGTTGCTCTGTGCCCCACTGCTCAGCTCCTGGAAGTTTTCCCTGGGCCAGATGGGACTCAGAGGAAGCAACAGGAGAGACTCTGGAGTAAGAATCAGGCTTTCTGAATTCAGTGTCATTGTTGAAAGGATGAGAAAAGGAGTGGAGGCAGCTAAAAACCAAAAAAAAAAGAACCCTTATATTTTCTTATTGATGCCACTTGCCACCAGGGCACTGCCTACCTTTGATTTCTTTTCATCTCCTTTTCTGGAATGGTGGCATTCCTTACCTTTATCCATTCCACCTGGGAAGGTTCTTCTGAGTACAAGCAGTTATTTCCAACTTTGCTTTGATCATTCACTACCCAGTGAAAGAGAAGCCAGGGTCCCACCCCATCCTTTTTCCAAAAAGCAGAAACCTCACTCAAGCCTACTGCAAATCAGCCTCCTGGAGAAGATATTTAAAAGTGTACAAGAAATCTTTTTTTCTTACCACTGGCTCTCCTTGATCTTGGTTACTACCTGCAGTAGCTGCTACAAACACCTCAGAGCAGGATACCCAACAGAGGATAAACTTCCCCAAGGGCAAATGCAGCTCAGGTGCTTAATTGGGAAATTAAAATCAGTTTTTAAGACAACTACATGGGAAGTCCACGTATGAAAAGAGCACTTTTGAGGTGCAGGGGTTGAACTATTTTTTCTTCAATGAAAAGCTAGAGTAAAATCAGAAGACATCTGCTGAGCCAGGATGCCTTTGCTGTAGAAGTTTGCCAGCACAGCAAGAAGGTGAGGGAAAACATCTCAGCTACCCAGCTAAGTGCCAACAAAACAGGGCCCAGCATTCACCTGGCATAGGACTGAACTAACCTGCTCAAATCAGAGAGAAAAATAATAAAAACTGAACATTTTAACAGATCATCTTCTACAGCAGGACATAGCACTGAACTAACCTGCTCAAATCAGAGAGAAAAATAATAAAAACTGAACATTTCAACAGATCATCTTCTACAGCAGGACATAGCACTGAACTAACCTGCTCAAATCAGAGAGAAAAATAATAAAAACTGAACATTTCAACAGATCATCTTCTACACCAGGACATAGCACTGAACTAACCTGCTCAAATCAGAGAGAAAAATAATAAAAACTGAACATTTCAACAGATCATCTTCTACAGCAGGACATAGCACTGAACTAACCTGCTCAAATCAGAGAGAAAAATAATAAAAACTGAACATTTTAACAGATCATCTTCTACACCAGGACATAGCACTGAACTAACCTGCTCAAATCAGAGAGAAAAATAATAAAAACTGAACATTTCAACAGATCATCTTCTACAGCAGGACATAGCACTGAACTAACCTGCTCAAATCAGAGAGAAAAATAATAAAAACTGAACATTTCAACAGATCATCTTCTACAGCAGGACATAGCATTGAACTAACCTGCTCAAATCAGAGAGAAAAATAATTAAAAGTCAACATTTCAACACATCATCTTCTACAGCAGAGAGACCCAGTTGCTCACGAGAGAGCAGGAAAGTGTTTGGATGTGTCTGGATTCACAAAATCTCTTTGGCCAAAAAGATTTGGTCTTGGTTATGAAGTGGAGCAGCAGCATTGCAGTGCACCTCCATGGGAAGGACTTGGCATTAATCAGCTCAAGCAAGCAAAGAACATCAAAGCACCCCTGCTAAATAAAATGAACTTTTGGGGGAAGATCAAAGCTCAACACACTCCACAGTCTAGGCCCAGGGTGTTTAAAAGACTACCCCAAACTCCAGAACAAAGCCCACTGTGGACAGTCACATTCCTCTGACACAGCAGAACCCTGCAGAAACACTAAACCTTGGCTGCAGGACACAGAATGTGACTGATCAGAGGTCCAAGTCTCCCTAGGAAACCAGGAATAACAATATCACCAGCCTTGATTTCAAGTAAAAGAAACATACCTTGACTCCTACTTGCACATCTGTAAAGATGAAAGTGAAGACAGCCACCTCTCAGCAAAAGAAAAGGCAGCACTAACAGGAAGCATGTGCAGAAAAAAAAATTAAATGTTTTTATCAGGCTTCAGCAACACACCAGATGATGCTCACGTTTTTTATGGAGTTTTTTATGCTATTTCTTGAGAACCTAAAGCCCAGAAGCTGCTACAGAAGCAGTAGAACCACAGAGGATTTCATTGCCTTGGCAGTGGAGACAGTCAGGTCACTTCTGTGACAGACTGGAATGGGAAATTAACTTTGGATACTGGCAGTAAAATTCTGCAGATTTACAAATAAAAGACTCAGGTAATAATAAAAATTATGTTCAACTCCTCATTTGAAGCCTAAAGTTCAAATGCACAGAAAAACAAGAGTCCAGGGCCACTTTAGTTTTCTCCACAACCAATTAGGTTATGGTAATTAAGCAAAATCTGCTTCCACACAAAAGAACAGAAATGCAGATTAACATCAGATGTCATCTCCCTGGACCTGTGCAAAGCACTCAGCACTATCCTGCACAACATTCTGATCTCCTAACTGGAATGATATGGATCTGATGGATGGGCCACTCGTCGGATAAGGAACTGGCTGGATGGTGGCACCATCCACACAACCAAAGAGTTGTGAGCAGTGTCCAAATGGAGATGTGTGGTGAGTGGTGTTCCTCAAGGGTCAGCACTCAGAGTAGTGCTGTGCAACATCCTTGTCAGCAACATGGGCAGTGGAACCAAAGGTACCCTCAGCAAGTTTCCTGATGCCACCAAACTGTGTGGTGAAGTCACCTGGAGGGAAGGGATGGCATCCAGAGGAACCCTGACAGGCTGGAGAAGTGAAGTTGTGCAAACTGCAAGGCCAAACGCAAGGTTCTGCCCCTGGATGGAGGAATCCCATGGTTGGGAGAAAAAAGGATGGAGGGCAGCCCTGAGAAGGATTTGGGGGTGGTGGTGGAGCAGAAGCTGAAGATGAGCCCAGAACCCCCTCGCCCAGGTCCTGGGGGCATCAGCAGAAGCCCAGAGAGCATTGAGGGAGGGGATTCTCCCCCTCTGCTCTGCTCTGCTGAGACCCCCCCTGGAGTCCTGTGTCCAGTTGTGGAGTCCCCAGCATCAGAAGGACACAGAGCTCCTGGAAGGTGTCCAGAGGAGCCACTGAAATGCTCAGAGGGCTGAGCAGCTCCCTGGGAAGCCAGGCTGAGGGATTGGGGTTGTTCAGCCTGGAGAAGAGGAGGCTCCCAGGTGAGCTCAGAGCAACCTTCCAATATCTGAAGGGGCTCCAAGAAAGCTGGGGGAGGGCTTTGGACACGGGGGGGTAGGGAGAGGAGAAGGGAAATGGGTTAAAACTTGGAGAGAAAGGGGAGATTGAGGTTGGAGATGGGGAACAAATTCTGGAATTTGAGGGTGGGGAGAGCCTGGAACAGGTTGAGAGAGTTGGGGGTGTTCAGTCTGGAGGAGAGAGAAGAGAGGAGAGGAGCCCTTGGAGCATCTTCTGGTGCCTGAAGAGACTCCAGAAAACCTGGGGAGGGACTTTGGACAAGGGCCTGGAGGGATGGGATGAGAGGGAAGGGTTTCCAGCTGCAAGAGGGGAGATGGAGAAGAGATGGGAGGGAGAAATTGTTTGGGGTGAGGGTGCTGAGCCCCTGTCCCAGGGTGCCCAAGGAAGCTGTGGCTGCCCCATCCCTGGCAGTGTCTCAGCCCAGGTTGGATGGGGCTTGGAGCAACCTGGGCTGTGGGAGGGGTCCCTGCACATCCAGGGGTTGGGACTGGAGGAGCTGGAAGGTCCCTTCCAACCCAAACCATTCTATGATTCTGTGATCTTTTAAATTTATTTGATTTTGGGGGGGCATCTTTCTTGTGGTTGTTTGGCTGTTGTTTTTTTTTAAAACCTAACAGAACAGAATGCACATGATTTAAGCTCTACATACAAGTTTTTAGGCAGATTCTACCCTAACCTGCATCCTATCAAGTGCTTCTGCACCTTTTGAAAAAAACTTCAGATGCCCAAAGGGAGCAGGTACCCTCAGTCTGCCACTGAGTATAAAGGTTGTGACTGGAAAGTCTCAACACCTCACAGATCATTGAACTTCTGAGCTCTCCACTTACATCTGAAACACTCAGGAAACAGCTGAGAAGCAGATCCAAACTTGTCTAACTGCAACTGATAAAAAAAAACCTGAAGAAATTACTTTTCTTTCATCACTTTTCTTCTCTTGGGTGGAAAATGTGGAGTACAAGGAATAGCTACAGCTCCTCCTAAGGGACCCAAGGATATTAGTTATATAAAATACTTCAGTATCCCAAAAATATGAATATGTTTGCTATACAGAGATCTGAGTGTCCTTTTAACTGCAATGAAAACATGAGATGGCTCAGAGATCTAGAGAGGAAATAAAATGAGGAGCATTGCACTGTTTTGCTCACAAATTCACACCTCTTTCTGTTATCCTGCTTGGGCATACCTGACAAAAGATAAATCCTCCCTCAAAAAAAAAAAAAAAAAATTAAAGCACAGACACACACACAAAAACCTACAAAAAAACCCACCCAAAACCCCAAAACAAACCAAAAAACCAGTACAGGTATCTTCTTATCTGTCTGGATTCCCAAAGCTTCAAAGCAACCAATCCCAGTAGATTTATTGGCTGCTTTTAAATAAGGTAAAAAACCATCATCTAGTTTCAAAAGGTTTCTAAGGAAGGACAGTTTCAGTAAACAGAATTAAATTCTGTTATTTTGAGATATCAACATGCACAACACTCAGTTTTACACCTTCCTACATCACATCCAGCATCTTGCTTTATAGATGCAATTTCAACAACTTCCAGACATGCAGTCCCCATTCAACACTCCTGTCACCTCCAGGAAGGTTGAAGGGATGAAAGGAAAAAAAAAAAAAGAAAAAAGCAGAGTTTTGTAGTTCTGTTCTTGCAAATGCATAAATTCTACTGGTTGTGTTGAGCCTAAATTAGGAGGTCCCATCTCTCTGGCTCCTTCTTGTCCAGTCTGGTCACTCTTCACAAGGAGCCACATGAAGAAGAGAAGAGGCAATGAGACAAATTTCTCTAGAGAGGCCTCATCATGATGTAAGAAAAGAAAATGTTGACAGGAAGAAGACTCAATCACTGTATCACCTCCTCAGGGATGGAAAAAGTCCCCATGGTTGGAATTTTTTGAGATATGACAGGACAAGATGCTAATTAATCTCACCTGGGCTCCCTTTTCCACAGAAGGTTGGTCCAAATGGGTCTTTTGAGGTCCTTTCCAACCTGGCTGTGTGAATTTGGGAAGTTCTGGACCACAGCTGACTGCATTTTACCAATTTAGGGAGCAAATCCAAGCAGACCACATCAACTTGGGTGGGAATGTTGATTTGCTGAGGGTAGGAAGGCTCTCTGTAGGGATCTGGACAGGCTGGACCATTGGGATGAGGCCAATTCTATGAGATTCAACAAGGATAAGTGCCAGGCCCTGCACTTGGGTCATAACAACCCCACACAACCCTAAAGGTTTGGGGAACAGCTGCTGGAAATTACCCAGCAGAAAAGAACCTGGAAGTATTGGTCTACAGAGCTTGAATATCAACCAGTGTGTGCCCAGGTGGCCCAGAAGGCCCCCAGCATCCTGGCTTGTGTCAGCACTGGTGTGGCCACCAGCAGGAGCAGGGCAGGGATTGTCCCCCTGGGGTGGGCACTGGGGAGGCTGCACCTGAAATCCTGGGGTCAGTTTTGGGTCCCTCCTGCCAAGAAGGACATTGAGGGGCTGGAGTGTGTCCAGAGAAGGGGAATGGAGCTGGGGAAGGGTCTGGAGCAGAAATCTGAGCAGGAGCAGCTGAGGGAGCTGGGGGTGTTCAGCCTGGAGAAAAGGAGGAGGAGGGGAGAACTTCTGGATCTCTGCAACTCCCTGAGAGGAGCTTGGAGTGAGGAGGGGTTGGGCTCTGCTCCCAAGGAACAAGTGATGGGAAAAGAGGAAATGGCCTCAAGTTGCACCAGGAGAGGTTTAGATTAAATATTAGAAACAATTTCTTCCCCAAAAGGGACCTTCTGGCTCTCTGCAACTCCCTGAGAGGAGATTGGGGTGAGGAGGGGTTGGTTTCTTCTCCCAAGGAACAAGTGATAGAACAAGAGGGAATGGGCTCAAGTTGCACCTGGGAAGATTGGATATTAGGAGCAGTTTCTTCCCTGTAAGGGTTGTCAGGCCCTGTCCCAGGCTGCCCAGGGCAGTGGTGGAGTCCCCATCATCCCTGGAGGGATTTCCAAGCCCTGGAGCTGTGGTGCTGAGGCCATGGGGCAGTGGTGGCCTTGGCAGTGCTGGGTTCCCAGTTGGGCCACAGCAATTCTGTGATTCTAGATCTGCTCCTCAGTGTTCTGTCTGGATGCATTTCCAGACAGACATTAAAGCCAAGTCACCTCAGCAGCTTTCAGTGCAGAACTCAGTTGAGTGTAGAGATGATTCCAGTCACCAAACCATTCCTTCCACTATCAGGAAGGACAAACTGCACCTGGTACTCCCCATGTGCCAAATCCTGAAGTAGTGCTACTGCTGGAAAAGTGGTGGAACAGCAAAGGGACACAGCAAGAGCAGCTGCTGTACACAACTCCACCTCCTCACCCCAGCAGAATGAAGCTCAAGGTAAGAGATGCAGCACAGAATGAAGGTGTGGCAGAGTTTGAAATTCCTCCCAGGAGATACCTTCAAGGAACATCTATTTTTAAAGAGCAAATTCTGGTATTGCTGCTGTGAGTCAAGTTTATCACCTTACACCAATGCCATAGGAGCTGGTGAAATAAACTCATTAACAACCAGCTGACTTTTGTTACAACTCATGTTAAAAAAACAAACCCTCTTGTGATGGCCCTTCCAGTTTGCTGCTTCCCCTTCTTGTAATCTGGATGGAACTGAATCCTAAAAGTAAAAAATTCCTCAAAGGGGCTCCCTTTCCAGCTATACAAGCACACAAATTCTGCAGCACATCTTGCCCAGGAAAAAATGAAGATTTTACCTCTGCATTCTCCCACAACTCTGTGGACTAAAAACGTTGAGAAATGTTAAGAAGAATGAGAAGAGAAGGAATCCAAAAGCAGGATCTATTTCTAATTAGGTGTTACTAGGCAGCTCTATTTACTTGTCCCCGTGTTTGCTCAGATCACATCGAGATAATGAGAAACAATCACTAGGAAAAAAAAAATCAATTAGCATGAAAGAAGACTTCATAAACAAGCAGAATAAAAGCCATGTAGAGCCTCTGCCATCTACGCCCCTTTTTTACAAGTGGCAACACAGCTGAACATGAGCAAAGTACATTTAGAGATAAGAGAAAAAAAAAAAACAGGCTGGGGAGACACTAAGAGTATGAAAAGCAGCTGCTAGAAATCAAGATTTAAAATACTGCTTACTATTGGTTTTCTGAATTTCATGGGTTTTTAATTCACAAGTCATTCCAGCCTCTCTCCTCTTTCTCTGCTTGGTTTTAAGGACAGACATTGGTTTGGAGAATAAACATGAAGAGAAATTGAGCAGCTTAAGATAGGGCAATGTTTCCAGACAGAAATTTATAATTATGTCAAGAGAACACAACCATTTTATCTTGCTGCTAAAAAAGTCTGAAAAGGGCTCTAGTCAATTGTATTTAATTTTTTTTTTAATTCAGGTCCTCATTTATCTCATTCTCAAATTCTGAATTAAAATCTAAATGCTTCCACCTTTAATACTCCCAGAAAATTATTCTCAGTATCTTCTCTAATTTCCAGCCATTGCCAGGAATGTCTCACAAAATCCACAAATTCATTTATTCTTCCATTCAAACATCTTTAAAAGCACTTTTGATCTGAGACCATCTTAGAGTACCATACCCTCAAGAAAAAACTCTGTCTTGTTTGGTCTTTTGCCTCCTCTCTTTTTTTCCTCCCCTCCAGACATGCATACAGAACACAGCAGAGCCAAAAAAAAAATAAAATAATTTATTTATGCTCAGTAGTGTAAGTATTTAAACACAGTCACAAGTGCCAAAAATTTTCTTCACTAACTGGCTTGCATCTGGCACCCAAGCTAGAAATAACTATACTCAGTGGCTTTACCACCATAAATCTTCCAAAGTCTTCTGCATGGCTGAGCTCTTCTCATAAAATGAGGCACCAACGTGTTTTGTCTTCCTCATTAAAAGGAGAAAGCACAGGAGGAGAGAGATGTGTGTGAACAACTTTCTGGGAGCCACTGGATCAAATTCTCACAGGCACAAAAGAAAATGAGACTTAAAATAACTGAAAAGACTGTTACAAGGATCATCTCCAAAGATGAAGAAAAACTTAAACATTTTAAAAAAGAATCTACTGTAGCACAGTATCACAGAATAATAATTTAATTTTTTTAAAGCTAGATTTTAATAGGGTGGGTTTTTTTTAAATTCCTGTTACTGTCTTTCCTGCAGTATTGATTGGAAATATTGTGTTTCTTTTACAATTAAACACAACACACTTGCAAACTAAAAAGCCTCTAACAATATAGTCCCACTATACATTTTGAAAAATGCTAATAAAATTTTAAAACCTACTATAAAGAGCAAACAGAAAATCACTACTTTCAGCCATTACAAACCTGTTTCATTTACTGCAAATACTTGCCTGGAATAGTTTTGGTTTGATTAGGTTTTGCCTTTTTTTTTTTTTTTTACAGCCCTTTTTAAAATATGACTGCAGAACACCTTTTTTTGTGTGCTTTCATACTGCAGTAAGCAACTAAGAAGACTGAACCAGCTGATGGATTGTACTAAGGCCAAAAAAAAAAAAAAAAAATTAAAAATCAGATGCATGCTCATCAGAAAACTAAAATCACCACCAGCAACAGAAGGGCAAGGTTAAAAGTCCACTTAGAGCAGGACAAGCTGAACCAGCTGGGGATGACAAGCAAAGTAACAAAGTCCAAAGTTCTCTGCAGTCAAGATAAACCTGTTTCAGGCCCTACCTGAAAAAAAAAAAAAAAACCAACCAATCTCTCTTTTTTTTCACCTCTGCCTGCTTTATGAAGGGTACTTACATGAGGTGTGATCTGAAAATATAAATTTCCTTCTTTTGTCAGGAGAAACTTTGTGTTCCCTAGCACTGAAAAGGCTCAAGGTTTTTGAGACCTCATTATGGGACCAACCTCTCTCTTTGACTTGACCCAAGAAACTCAAATATTAAAAGGAAATTCACACAGGAGGAATCTGAGCAAATTCTGTACCTTTGCTATGAGGATCAGAGAATGGGTTGGGTTGGAAGGGACCCAAAAGCTCCTCCAGTTCCAACCCCTGCATGGGCAGAGACCCCTCCCACAGCCCAGGTTGCTCCAAGCCCCATCCAACCTGGGCTGAGACATTCCCAGGTGTCTTCAGCATCCATTTCATCAGCCTCCAGTCTCCTTTATGAGACACCAACAAACCCACAAAGCTTCCAAAGAGAACCTTTAGTAAAAGCATAAAACCCACTAAAGACACAGCAACAACAACCAGATCCTCTGAGTCATATTAGCTTCTATAAATATATTTTTTATTGTTATTGTTGGTGTTATTTTAGAAGCATCAACCTGCCACAATGCCTATGATCATTATTATTGTTTTAGAAGCATCAGCCTGCCACTCATTTTATTATATTATTACTATTATTATTATTACTATTATTATTACTATTATTATCATTATTATTATTATTATTATTTTAGAAGCATCAGCCTGCCCCACTGCTTGCATTAGGGACTTCTTTTACCCTGGACCAGGAACTGGGAGACAGAGTGGGCCAGGAACTGGGAGACAGAGTGGGCCAGGAACTGGGAGACAGAGTGGGCCAGGAACTGGGAGACAGAGTGGGCCAGGAACTGGGAGACAGAGTGGGCCAGGAACTGGGAGACAGAGTGGGCCAGGAACTGGGAGACAGAGTGGGCCAGGAACTGGGAGACAGAGTGGGCCAGGAACTGGGAGACAAGATGGGCCAGGAACTGGGAGACAAGATGGGCCAGGAACTGGGAGACAGAGCGGGCCAGGAACTGGGAGACAGAGCGGGCCAGGAACTGGGAGACAGGATGGGCCAGGAACTGGGAGACAGAGCGGGCCAGGAACTGGGAGACAGAGCGGGCCAGGAACTGGGAGACAGGATGGGCCAGGAACTGGGAGACAGGATGGGCCAGGAACTGGGAGACAGGATGGGCCAGGAACTGGGAGACAGAGCGGGCCAGGAACTGGGAGACAGAGTGGGCCAGGAACTGGGAGACAGGGTGGGCCAGGAACTGGGAGACAGGGTGGGCCAGGAACTGGGAGACAGGGTGGGCCAGGAACTGGGAGACAGGGTGGGCCAGGAACTGGGAGACAGAGTGGGCCAGGAACTGGGAGACAGAGTGGGCCAGGAACTGGGAGACAGGATGGGCCAGGAACTGGGAGACAGAGTGGGCCAGGAACTGGGAGACAGAGTGGGCCAGGAACTGGGAGACAGAGTGGGCCAGGAACTGGGAAACAAAATGGACCAGGAACTGGGAAACAAAATGGACCAGGAACTGGGAGACAGAGTGGGCCAGGAACACAAAATCAGCTTCAGCAGTGGATGCAACATCTTTGTGTTGATCTGTGAAAATTGAAAATAACTTCCAGAGAGAAGAGAAGGTTGGTATGAAGGGAAAGGGAAGAAAAAAGAATGCCTTCAGCCACAGAGGGAGATGAAAAGGGTGGCATGCCCCATAGCAGCAGCCTCAGTGTCCCAAGCCACAGCAGGTATTGTTTACAGAAGTCTTTGTGGAGGTTATGCTGAAGGGCTGAAAGCACTGTCTGTGAAAGATGCTAAAAGCACTTTTGGCAAAGGCTGCAAACCCTGCAAAATAAACCTTTCCCACCAAACATGATGAAACAAATGCAAGACACCACCATAGGAAATTAAGGCAGGCTGAACTAATTGTCTCTGGAATGATAAGAATGTTCTTCCTCTGTCCAATACAACTTCTCATTACATTTGTGGTACGTCCTCAACATCTTCACCTTTGGCACAGGGGTTTGGATTGAAGAGTTGGGCTTAAAAACACTTAAAACCTTTGAGAGAAAACTTTCCTCCCAGGATCAGGTTTGGGTTTGATCAAGTGGATCAAAGGAAGAGGGTTTTTTGTTATGTCTAAATTATCCCGTGCCATATTTCTAAGACACACCTGGCTGGGTTGAGCTGTCAGCTACGTTTTGGAATTGTCACCAGAAAAATCAGCAGCAAAGACAACTTGAGAGGAGGAGTGCCTGAAAACTGAGGGGTTTCTACAGCTCTGCCAAGTAACATTGTGGTGAAAAATGATAGCTCCAGGGAAGGCCACACTTGGACAAAATTTAGGGGGAAAAACCAAACCAAACCAAACCAAACCAAACCAAACCAAACCAAACCAAACCAAACCAAACCAAACCAAACCGATTTATACAACTTGCTGCAAGCTAAAGCTTTCATTTTAAAAAAATAATTCTTAAAAAGGAGGCACTGAGTCAAAAGTGACAATCCAGCTTTTGGCAAAGAATGCACGTGGTGTACTGAGAACCAGAATCATCTTTTTGCTGTCTTCCAGAACCAATGCACTCTAAAGGCACAGTGTGCTCTCCAGCTGACCTGACAAGGCTGAGTTCTGCTGAAAGCTGCTCTGAAAACACAATCCCTTAAAACTCAGACTTCCTGAGCATGCATTGGAATTGCTTTGATAAACAAAAGCTCATTGAAAAGCAAACTAAATGGAGGGGGGAAAAAAGTTAATTTTCTTTCTGGGGAGAGAAATTGTTTGTTGGGTTTTTTTTACAACATTACTTCAGTTACCAAAAAACCAAAAAGCCAAAACAAAACAAAAAAAAACCCCACCAACCCAAAAGCAAAACACCAAAAAATCATCTTTTGATGATTTAATCTTCATCAATTAACAAAAAACTGTAAAGCTACTTCAAAATACTGACAGATACAGGAGATCCATTACTTTTTGTATGTCAGGGATAAAAAAAAAAGATAAAAAAATCACGAAGGAGTGTGGTCCAATTCTCAATTTCCCTGTGCCAGAAGACCTGAATCATTACACTGTAGCTATGTTTACACTGAAACTTATTTTTTTCCCTCAAAACTTGGACTTCCACACCCAGTAGGCAACAGGGCTTTTTTAAGCACATTCCAAGCTTTGCTCAAACAGTTCCAGTCAAAACATCACCAGATTTTAATTCCATCAAGAATGTGAGCATCTCATTAAAGGACTGCCTAATTATAGGTAACATGCCCAGACCACAGATTCTCTGGTATCTTTATATGGAATATTATTCAGAAGTAACAACAATTTTCTCAAAATTTGGGAATTTTCTACATATTTAGTGTACTGGTAAACAATTATGCTGCATGGCCTCAGCCAATTAATAGAGCTTGGGAGAAAAAAAAAAAATTAAAAATTGAACTTACAATACAGAAAGGTGGTGAGAAAGATCAACCCAAGAGGAAAGAATTGTCTTTAACTTCTAAGAAAATTACAAGGTTTAAAGAAAAAGAAATTAAGATTCTGGATCCACAAGTCACACCAGGAAAGCTTTTTTAAGGGCAAGTCAAACCCAGACTAAAGAATATTGTGCAGAGTTTTCATGAGTTTTTCTAATTCTCCTGCTGTTTTCCACTTTGCCAGGTTACAGAATTCAGAACCTGTAAGCAGAGAAAATCACACTGCTCCTACTTAAACAAAGACATGAACACCACAGGCAAGTATCACCTCTGCTGAAAGGAACAAATAACCTTGGAGGAAAAAGGAAAGGTGGAAAAGAAGGACAAATTTTTGAGCAGCATAAAGGAAAAAAAAAATTACCTCCTCAGGAAAAGAGAAATTAAAAAAAAAAAATAAAGTAAATAAAAAGGCATTATCACATACCCACTAGCCAGAGGCAAACATGCCCTGGAGCCCAATACATGGTTCAAGAATATCCAAACAAACTGCATTCCCTGCAGCTGGAGACTGGAAAGAACAGGAAGAAAGGTGAACTCCTCACTACCACTTTGCCTCAGGACAGGAAAAGTAAAGCTTTCTTCTCATTTTTCAGAATCCCTCATGGCATCCTAATATGGCTCTATATAAATTCATATTCATAATTTGCCCAGGTGGCCAAGAAGGCCAATGGCATCCTGGGCTGGCTGAGGAACAGCGTGGCCAGCAGGTCCAGGGAAGGGATTCTGCCCCTGTGCTCAGCTCTGGGGAGGCCAGAGCTTGAGTCCTGTGTCCAGTTCTGGGCCCCTGAGCTCAGGAAGGAGCTTGAGGTGCTGGAGCAGGTCCAAAGGAGGCAACTGGGCTGGTGAAGGGATCCAGCAGAAATGCTGTGAGGAAGGGCTGAGGGAGCTGGGGGTGTTGAGGCTGGAGAAGAGGAGGCTCAGGGGAGACCTCATCACTCTCTCCAAGTCCCTGAAAGGAGGTTGGAGCCAGGGGGGGGTTGGGCTCTTTTCCCAGGCAACTCTCAGCAAGACAAGAGGCCATGGTCTCAAGTTGTGCCAGGGGAGGTTTAGGTTGGACATTAGAAAGAATTTCTTGATGGAGAGGGGGATCAGGCATTGGAATGGGCTGCCCAGGGAAGGGGTGGATTCTCCATCCCTGGAGCTATTTCAAAAGAGCCTGGATGTGGCACTGAGTGCCATGGGCTGGGAACCACGGGGGGAGTGGATCAAGGGTTGGACTTGAGGAGCTCTGAGCTCCCTTCCAACCCAGACAATTCTAGGATTCTATGATATCCTTGGACAGTTTTCTTTTCCCCATAACTTCTGCAGTGCTGTCCACCCTGTGAAGAGACTTCTCTTTCCCCCAGTATCTGTGAAAACATCTGCAGTGGAGCTTCTAGATAAGATTTGCTGCATGTAAAATTGGAATTGCAGTTCCTACTCCAGCAGCTTGACTCAGAGCCAAAAGTTGCTGTAAACCTTATCACCAACCCCCCCAACATCATCATCATGGAGATTACAGGAGCGGAATCAAATTCCACTGGAGAGTACAAAGTATATTCACAGCAAAAGGTTACATGGAACTTTATTAAGTGGAGCATAATTCAATACAGAAAATGACATGTCAAAACTAGCAGCAAACAGCTATCTACAGATAGGTATTCATTCATGCTCTTTTTTTTTTTTTTTTTAATATCTGTGCTGCTCACTCAGGCGTGTTATGACAGGAGTAAGACACCAACTTAGAGACATCAAAGGAGAACTCTGTCCTTGTCCTGGGCATACAAACACAAATCCCCAATAAAATTCCTTCTTTCCTCACCCATTTAGTCCACATCTACCCTGCTACACCTCAGTGGAGCAAAAGCAAGTGAGAGCTGACAGGGCAACAGCAGCCAAGACCAGGAAGGGTTCAGATTGTAAAAGCCCAACAAAAAAATCTCCCTGCTCAGCAAGAAAACAGAGGCTGAAAAAACATAGTTGGCTAAAAGAATAGTGCTGGACATCAAATACAGATAAAAATATACCTCTAGAATTTGAGGTGATGTCCAAGAAGGACTGAAAACTCACAAGCTGGGATTTGGTTGAAGAAAGAACTAGGGGAGAGATGAAGTATTAGAGAGGAAAAACCCCAAAATAACTTGATAACCTGGAAAGAGGGACCAAGCTTCATTCAGAGGACACATCTTTGGATGAAAGGATGGGAGATGAAAAATTTCACACAAAGGCAAGGCAGCAGCAGGAGAATGGTGAATGACACAGAACCAGAGTGAGAGGAAATATGGAGCTTTAAAAAAAAAAAAAAAAAAAGTAGAACAAATTCATAGGATACAATCCACTGCAATATGTTAGACTGAACAAAGAATTTTTTAAATAAGAAAAAGAGAGAAAAACTACAAGGACAGAAGAAAGAGGAGGAGGCATCTGTACAAATATTTTTATCCACATCAGGAGCACAAGAAGACTATGAGTGGATCACCTCTAAAGGTCCCTTTCAACCCCTGACATTCTAAGGCCCTGCAATTCTGCCTTTTCTTTTCACCCTCCAAATTGAGGTGAAAGTGATGAAAAACTCAATTTGGGACCCAGGGAACAAAACCACTGTCCTGCTATTCCCTTTCAGCCAGAAATATGTGTGATCCTTCCATCTCCTTTCAACACACTGTACCTAAAATGATGAAGCAACAGAGGAGCAGCACATTCAGACAGCAGAAAATGAGCTGAGACTTAACTGAGGCAGCTGTTCCAGCTCTGTAACTCCCCAAGCTGCAGCTGTGCCTTCACCACAACCTTGGGCTGTGCTTACAAAGTGAATTTAATCCTGCAGGAACCTGGGCTGCTACTGCAGTCTTGCTTTTCCCCTCTTTCCTCAGGTATTCCTTCCTCCTGCCTCTCAGGATAGCAGGAGCACAGCCATGCAGTAAGCCAGGGCAGGGAATGGATTTATCCAGAAATTAACCCTTTTAGGGAGAAAAAGGCAGGGAAGGATTGGTTTCAGGTGGGTGAGTTCCCCAATCCACAAGGTTCACCCATCCTTGGTGGCAGCAGGAATAGCTGACCCCCTCAGCACCTATCTAGATTTTACAACAGATTTACTCAGCCAAGTAACCACAACTTCAGTCTCTCTGGCAAACCATGAAAGCCAAAAAGCTCTAAAATACAGACATTTTAAAAAACATCTTTAAAATAAGACATTTTAGAAGACATGAGCAACAAAATTGTAAAGGCACATGAAGTTCTTTTGAGAACTGAGCCCCAAGATAACATCCAAGGCAAAGCAACTCTCTCCTAATAAATTTATAAAGCCTGGAGCATATAAATACCTTACAGAAGTACCAAGTTGAATTAAAATGTGGGTTATACAGAGTTCTTCACAATTTTGCAGACATGTGCACACACACAAAAGGAAAATATGCCTGTGTCCCAAACAAACTGCAACCTAAGGGCAATTTCAGACCTCCACGTGTGACTTAGGTACTACCACCCATCAAACAAGGCAATCTTTAAAAGCAAAATAAATGTCAATTGCTAACACCTCTGATAAATTCAGCCATTCATAACCCAGTTGGCCCCTGGAAAAAAAAAAAAAATAGTAACTGAACTTGTTGCCTAAAAGCAGTCAGGTGTGGAGAGAGTGAAGTATTTGTAGCAGTGGAGAAAGTGTGAAGGATTTCTGGTTCAGAGCAACAAGGCTGACATTTACCTTTCAGGGGGGAAAACCTCTTTCTCCAACACAGTTGCAGAAAGACAATCTCTTTTTATAGCACTGCCAGCATGAATCTACCATGTGAAAGGATATGGTAGCTCTAGTGAGCCACACAAAATAAACATATGTCATGCCTAAAACTGAGCCAAGGATCCTAAAAGCATCCTGAATCACTTGTTCCACAAATTCCCCAGTCATCCAGGATGAAGAAACGTAACATGAAGAGCCAAAGAGAGATTATAAACACAGAAATGTATTTTTAAACCTATTTGCTAATGCATTTCAGAACACATTTTTTATTATAGTCTTGTCAAGTCATAAAAAGATACTTCAGCTTTACTGCTACTAACCTCCCCCAGAAAACAGAAACACAACCCAGTGTGTAAGACTGCAGGGGATATTTGATTTATTCTTTTTTTTTTTTTTTTTGGTCAATAGATACTAGAATTTTATGTTCTGTCAAAAGTCTCAGGAAAACTTTCCACTCAACTACCAGCAAGTAGTTTTGTCAACTCCCTCGTACCCTTCCCACAAGCAAAACACCTTGGCCTTTTCTTCCCAGATTCCAGGACCTGAATCTACCTCCTTGAACACAGAATACTTTATTAAGTCAAAAAGATGTATTTTAGATTTAGTAAACATGATGATTTTGCTTATGTACAGCCCAAAAGGATATTAAGCATCTGCCAAGGGGCTGGAAAGGTAGTTACACCTCCATACCTCTACCCTGACCAAGAAGATTCCTGTTTGGAATAAATAATAACTCAGTTTTTTTGTCCTCTCCAAATGACACAGTTGAAGCCTTCAAACTCTAATCATATTTCAATATATTTAAAGCAGTGCTGTGCTTTGCATGAAGATAGCAAAGCTATTGGAATGGCAAACACGCTTAGGATCTGGTGAGCTGCCAAAAATCATCTACTAATACACCAGACAATAGCTGGATTCTCTTAGAACTCATCAGAGAACTTTCTGATCTTTTCCTTGTATCACTTCTTTTCAGTTGTATACCAAACCAAACTGAAAAAAGAACTTAAAAAAACATAATTAGGAGCTTTAAAACCTGCAAAACCCACTATGGTTGGTAAGTGTTGGTTCTGTGATGTGAATGCTGGCATCCTGGGCTGGCTGAGGAAGAGCGTGGCCAGCAGGTCCAGGGAAGGGATTCTGCCCCTGTGCTCAGCTCTGGGGAGGCCAGAGCTTGAGTCCTGTGTCCAGTTCTGGGCCCCTCAGCTCAGGAAGGAGATTGAGGTGCTGGAGCAGGTCCAAAGGAGGCAACTGAGCTGGTGAAGGGATCCAGCAGAAATGCTGTGAGGAAGGGCTGAGGGAGCTGGGGGTGTTGAGGCTGGAGAAGAGGAGGCTCAGGGGAGACCTCATCACTCTCTCCAAGTCCCTGAAAGGAGGTTGGAGCCAGGGGGGGGTTGGGCTCTTTTCCCAGGCAACTCTCAGCAAGACAAGAGGCCATGGTCTCAAGTTGTGCCAGGGGAGGTTTAGGTTGGACATTAGAAAGAATTTCTTGATGGAGAGGGGGATCAGGCATTGGAATGGGCTGCCCAGGGAAGGGGTGGATTCTCCATCCCTGGAGATATTTCCAAAGAGCCTGGATGTGGCACTGAGTGCCATGGGCTGGGAACCACGGGGGGAGTGGATCAAGGGTTGGACTTGAGGAGCTCTGAGCTCCCTTCCAACCCAGCCCATTCTAGGATTTTATGATTCTATGATTTATATGCCAACAATACAGTAATTATTTGCAATAATTTCACCTTTTTAAATATGCATTTGTTAACACTGCCATGCAAACCCCATATTCAGTTTCACTGCTGTTCAGTTTGTGGGACTCAGAGCAGCACAAAAAGAAGAGCACAAAGCTGCACTCCAGTGCCTCAGAGCTCCTACAGTCCTAGGAAAGGACCTGAACTCTCTCAAGTCTTGATAAACAAACAGCATCCAGTTAAACTTTAATACTTTTAAACATACTTTTTTTAAAAAATACTTTTAAACAGCGGGGTGGTTTCTAGAAAAATAACTCTTCATTCCAGAGCTTAAAAAAAAAAAAAGATTCTGTGTGTGATTCCAGCCAGCATTGCTCTCTGGAATGCTCTGGAATCACATGGTGGCTGCAGATCCTGAATACAGCTGTCAGCAGAGGGCTAAGGGGATGAGGATGGTGACACCCAACTTCTCACATGAGTGTCACACACCCAGTGGCACAGGACAACCAAGCCTTCAAAGCCCAGCTCCTCCTTCCCAGCCAGATGCGATGAAAAGGCAGCACAAACCAAGGTGGGGAGGGGATGTTCAGCAAATGTTTTGATGTAAAAATTCCCTTTTTTTTCCTCTTATTCTGCTACCTGACATTTGACACGCTGGAGCTGTCACAGCCCATCACATCACTCCCTGTTTGAAGAGTGTTTAATCTGTAAATCCATGCAGTGGTTCTGCAAACACAGATTAATTGCAACAAGAATGCTGAGCAGACACAGTGTGCATGTAGTGACCTGGTTAGTGAATTCAACATAGAAACCCAGTTTCTTAATCCATACCTTTAACATTGATAAATTAAATTAAATTGCACAAAATAAAATTATTTCAGGCATTTTCAGGTATTTTCCTGGGTTTGTATCCACAGGTTTTGTATCCTGTATAGTCCAGGTTTGTATCCTGGTTAATAATGTTTATGCCATTTCAGCAGAATACAGACTAAAGTAATTACAAGTTCTTTAAAAATAGGAAATGTTAACAAAACCTGGACTAGGATAGCAGTACCTGGTCTAGATGGCCTAAAAATCAGCTTTTATCTAGAGGGAAAAACCCCTTGGATCAGCCTGTTAGTTATTACTCAGCATTTCCTAGTTAAACACTGCACAGCCACCAGTTTTAAGCTAAGGAAATGAATGGTGTGATCTTTCACATACCAAAAAAAAAAAAAACCCAAGAAAACCCAAAACAAAACTACAAGAAGAAACAGTGCTTCAACACCCACAAAAGAAAAACAGGCTCCACATTCTGATTTATGATGAGAGGACACTGGGAGAGTGAGACCAACACTATGTCATCTGTCAAAGCTGCCACATTTGCATTTTAGATCCAAATGTAAAGCAAGAAATCTCATTTAAATAATTAACAAGGGGACTACACACTGCCAGAAAGAGCAGTGAACTAACAGCTCAATGTTGTACAGAAAAACCACTGCAGAAATTGAACCTCTCCAAACAGAATGATTAATGCTCTGGATCATGCCAGGTATCCTATTACCAACATATTTTGCTAAAAGCAAACCTTTAATTTCCAAAAAAGCAATCACATTAGGTAAAATGAATAATAAACCCCTCACACACACAACTGACATCATGTAGATTTTCCCCACTGAACTCAACCTTTGCAGAGTTTGAGATTATAAATGTAAATATCTCCTTCTAGATTTCTGTTTTAAAAATACAAGCTATCTCTAGCAAGACATAAATCATCAGTACTCTTAAAATATTTTAATAATTTTAGCAGCCTCTCAGAACTGGTAAATCAAAGTCTTGGTCTATTACATAGAAATATTGCTGAAAAGACCAGTGATTTTTGTATGTTGTTTGTGACTCCTTTTTTCTCTCTTTTTTTTTTTTTTTTTTTTTAACATTTCCCCCATTGAAGAGAAGAAAAAATGGTTTGCATTGTGTTAGCTCCAGTTATAATTTCCAGCTGTGTCAAAACTTTAACAGCCTAAAAGCAGGAAATCCAAAGAGGAAATTCCATCGTCAGTTCCTGAAGTTTTGTAACTCAAATGTTCTTCCAAAAAACTGGATCTTAGAAGGAATTTTGGTAGTGTTCTCTGTAAACCTTACCTGATATCTTCAAGTAGCTCACATTCTGCCTGATGCTTGGCCTGGAGTTTTGTCATCTGCTCCACCTGAATGTTTTTTAGCTCTTGAGTAACTTTCACCTACAAAAAAACAAACACAGATCACTTTTTTTTTTTTTTTTTGGAAAAAAAAATTATTCATGCCCTGCAGCTATTTTGAAATTGTAAATTTCAGAGGAAAATTCAAACACAGATTTAAGAAAGCAGTTTAACCCTGTAAAACATCCATAAAGACTGATTTCAGTAAGTGCTGTCACCTTAGCAGGTTTCCACTGCACATGGCAACAACCTCATGCTTATGCCCAACCATTAACCAAAGGGCACTTTTATTCCAAAACCTGGGAGGAGGGCAATTTTATTCAAAAACCTGGGAAGAGAGCAGCTGGTGTGCAAGAAAAGAGTTGTGAAAAAAAAAAAAAATTAAATTCAGGTGTATCTACATTCAGCACTTCAGTGGAAGACACAGAATTCTGCAATTTATTAAACTGTCCTCCAGCTGCTATTGTTTAGAGCTTCAACATCAGTTTGTTTTTTGATTGTGCATCAGAGCAAAAGATCCCTCTATGAAAGGCTTCAGAAGGTTCTCACTTTTAGTAGTGGTGTAAATTCCCCTTAAATCCTGTGATTCTGAAGCTAAAATTTCAATACTTTGGGAGCTCACTTGATAACTGGCAGGGCAGCACCACTGGCAGAGGTGTGAGGAATGATTTTGGAAGGGAAGCTTGGGGTTGTTTTGTTCTTGGTTTTGTAAAACAAGAGGTCTTGGCATTTGAGCCCTCCAGTGATCACAGGGAAATCCATTTATTGGCCTAAAAAAATGATCACCAGCACATCTGAAGGCATTTTGTATTCATGAGGAGAGAAATGCCAAGCAGTTATTGTAATGAGGGAAGAGGGATGAAAAATTCAGTGAGGAAGATGACCCAGACCTTCCCCTCTTCCTCACTACCCAGGCAAAAAAAATTAATAAATAAATAAAATAATCAAGATCTCATCAGCTAGCAAAAGCCTCCCTGATTTTAACTCTGAAAACAAACCCCCAGCAACAAGCACTCATTAATCACATTGTAGAAAAACAAGTTTTTTACATACCAAAAAAAAAAAAAAAAATTAAAAAAAAATAAATCACATGGATGCCCAATTTGAGAATGAAAAACTATTTTTAATACAAACTCTCAGCATCTATCTGCATATAAAAAAACCAAAAAACAAAACAACAAAACCCCAAACCCTACTCAAAATAAACAAACCCACACAGAATGACCCCGTGTAATGGAAATGATCTCAAACGAAATAATATAGGCAAAGAATGGCACACATCTTGGATAAATAAGCAGACTAAAATAGAAAAGGAGAACTGCTCAACAAAAGCAGAGTCCACCAGCAAAACAAGAGGTCGAGGAGAGGCAAGGAGAGAGAGATCTTCACTGCAGCTGCCTGCCAGGGCTACTGGGGAGCTCTGGGGATGACAAGGGATTTCTGTTTGTGGATTCCTCCCCTCCCCATCTCTCCCACTCACTGTTCTCCCCTTCAGACAGTAAAAGCCCTTGCAATCTCCCTCTCCTCACCCAGAAATCACACTGGAAATCTCAACCGAGACACAGCACTGGGACTGCAAATCTTTCCCCTGCAGCATCGCCAAGGGTAGGGACCAGGCAGAAACCTCCAACCCATTAAAAACTCCTTTTTCACGGCGCCTGTAAAGGAGCAGCCTCTCCATCCTTACACCCTCTTCACCTTCTCTGCCTCCTCCTTTCCCCCTGCACCCCGAGGGCTGCCTGCAACCTTCAAAATACCCATCACCTAACCCCTAAATCTCCAGGGATCACTACTTACCCGCAGCTCAAGACCCTACAACAGCTCCAGGCTCTCAGGTAGCAACCTGCTCCTACCAACAGTCCTTCTTTCCCAATTCTCCATTCCTCCCCTGGATCAAAGCACCCCTATATTCCCACGGACCGCAAAGGCACACACAAACCCCCCACAAAAATTTAAAAAAATTTAAAAAAATTAAATTAAAAAAAATTAAAGCCTCCCAGCCGCATTTGCAGCTTGCTCCCATCACACAGATGTTTGTTGCACATTTTTTGGCTGCTCCTGAGACGTGCCGGGACAGCCTGCATCCTTCCATCCAACTCCAGACGTGACCTCCTGCTCCAAAAAAACCCAATCCCACGGCTGCTGGCATCAACCCAGCTGAGCACCCCAATCCAGCTGATCCCCCCCCCCAAAAAAAAAAAAAAAAAAAAAATTAAAACAAACCTCCAGCAGCACCCCACAACCGGCAGAGCCTCAGCAGCTCTGCAGTCATTGACCTTCTCCTTCCAGCCTCTGGGTACGAGCTGCCCCCCAGCACCCCCTCCCCAACCCCTGCCCCCCCCTTTTTCACCTCATTTTCCCTTTTTCCTCCAGACAAAAACCCCATTTCCCAACACCCCCCCTAAACAACCCCTTCCCCACCTTACTGGGCCAACCAAGACCCCCCCCCCCCCCCCGCCATTTCCCCTCAGTCCCCCCTCAGACCCCCCCCCCCCCCTTTAAATCCACACACAGGGTGGGTTTTGTTGTTTTTGGGGGTTTTTTTGGGGGGTGTTTGTCTCTCACCTTCCTCGGCGGGGGCTGCATGGTGCTGCTCGGGGTCTCCACATCAATTCCCTCCCCCCGGCAGCCCCCGAAGGAGGAGGAGGAGGAGGAGGAGGAAGAAGAAGCAGCGATCGTTTCCCTCCCGGTTCGGGGCGAGTCCCGGTCGGCGGGAGGAGCGGGAATGAGGGGCGGGAGAGAGAAGGAGGGAGGGAGGTGAGGGAAAGAAGAAGAAGGAGGAGGAGGTGAGGGAGGTGGAATAAGGGGGGGGGGGTAATGGAGGGGCCGCCTCTTCCTCAGGCGCTGAGCAGCGTCCCCGCGTCCCGGCCCTGAGGAAGAGCGGGGAGGAGGAAGAGGGGAAAAAATTAAAAAAAAAAAAAAAAAGAGGCGGGTGTGAGGGAAGGCGGGGAAAAGAGGGTTTTAAAAAAAATAAAAAACAAAGGGAAAAAAAAATAAAAAAAAAAAAGGGAGGCGGCGGCGCGCGGCTCGCCAGCGCCCCGCTGAGGGGATCCGCGGCATCGCCACGGGAGGACTCACTGAGACCTCCCGGCTACCATAGAGAGGGAGAGGCGGGGATAGAGAGGCGGGGTGGGCACGCCCTCTTCCCCCCCCCCCCCCCCCTTCTGCACCGCCCTCTATGGGAGCGGGGGGAGCGGCCGCTAGGGGGCGCTGTGCGGCGAGCGCGAGGCGGGGGGGGAATCGGGGGGGGAGGGGGGGGAGGGGGGAAAAGGGGGGACGGAGGGGATATGGGGGATATGGGGGGGATGGAGAGGGAATGGGGGGCACAGAGGGGCGAGCAGGGGGTGTGGGGGTGCACGGGAGGGCATGGGGGAGGCAGGGGGTTTCGTATGGGGGGGCATAAGGGGGGTGCACGGGGAGAGTGGGGGGTCATATGGGGGTGCATGGAGGGGAACGAGGGGGGATATGGGGGGGATGGAGAGGGGGGATGGGGGCACAGAGGGTCGGGGGGAGCAGGGGGGTGTGGGGTGCATGGGGGAGGAAGGGGGGGCTCAGGGGGTTGCACTGGGGGGGCATGGGGGGATATGGGAGAGCATGGGAAGGGTGCAGGGAGGTAAATGGGGGGGAACAGGGGGATGGGGGGCACAGAGGGACGGGGGGAGCAGGGGGTGTGGGGTGCATGGGGGAGGAAGGGGGGATGCAGGGGGTTGCACAGGGGGATGGGGGGGCCTATGGGGGTGTATGGGGGGGCTACAGGGGGATGGGATGGAGAGAGGGAGTGGGGGGCACAGAGGGTTGGGGGGGAACGGGGCTGTGGGGTGCGTGGGGGAGAAAGGGGGGGTGCAGGGGTTTCAAAAGAGGGGGCATAGGGCGGCTTAAGGGGGGTGCATGGGGGAGAGCGGGGGGCACGGGGGGGTTGCAGGGGGATATGGGGGGATCGAGAGGGGGAATGGGGGGCACAAAGGGGGGAGCAGGGGGTGTGGGGTGCATGGGGGGGAATGAGGGGGATATGGAGGGTCGGAGAGGGGGAATGGGGGGCACAGAGCTGCGGGGGGGAGCAGGGGGTGTAAGAGTGCACGGGGGGTCAGGGGTGCACTTGGGGGGGTGCATGGGGGTCAGGGGTGCACAATGGAGATGCACGGGGGGGCATGGGGTGCATATGGGGGGGCTGTGGGGGTGCAGGGAAGGGACAGGGGTGCACGGGGGTGTGTAAGGGGGTGCACGGGGGTGCAGGATTGTACCAGGGTGTGGGAGGGGGTGGGGGATGCATAGGTGTGCACAGGGGGGGGCAAAGTGTGCAGGGGGGGGTGCAGGGGTGCACAGGTACGTATAGGCTGTGCACAAGGAGGGGTGCACAAGAGGGTGCATAGGGTTCTGCATAAGGGGGGGTGCAGTGGTTGGTGCAGGGAAGTGTGCACTATTTGCACAAGGAGGGTGCAGGGTGTGCATCACAGGTGCACGGGGAGGGTGCATAGGGGTGCAGAGTGTGAGCAGAGGGGACACATGAGGAAGGTGCAGGGACATGCAGGGGGGGTGTAAAGGTGTCCATGGGACCCCCTCCCATGGAGAAAGCACAGGGAGGGTGCAGAGAGGGTGCAAGGGGTGCACAATGGGTGCAGAGTGCACAGGAGGTTGTGGAGGTCCACGGGGGTTGTGCAGGGGGTGCACAAGGAGGTGCAGGGGTGCACAGAGGGTGCAGGGGGTGCATAGGGGGTGCAGGAGGGGTGCACAGGAGGGTGCATGGGGAGGGTCAGAGTTTGCACAAGAAGGGTGCAGGGGGTGCACAAGAGGGGCAGTGGGGTGTGCACAGGCTGTGCACGAGGATGCGGAAGGGATGCACAGGAGGGTGCACGGGGTGTGCACGGGAGGTACATGAGGGGGGTGGTGTGGGGGTGCATGGGAGGATGCTGGGGGTGCATGGGGGGTGTCAAAGGGGGTGCAGACTGTTCACGGGGGTGCCGGAGTGTGCACAAGGATGGTGCAAGTTTTGCACAAGGAATGCACAAGGGGAATGAATGCAGAGGGGGCTGCATTGCACAGGGCTCCCTTCCCCCCCCCCCCCCCCAGCATTGATGTCCATGGCCACCCCTGCACCCTTGTCCCAATCTCCAAGGATCCAGGCACAAGGATTGGGGTGCAGGGGACAAGGTGTGACACCCAGGAGGTGCTCCCCAGGACCCTGCAGCAAGGGTGCAGCAAAGCAGGAGCACCCATCCCCCCCTCCCCTCCAGCACTTCTCAAGCTGCCCAAGCAAAATGGGGCAGCAAGAGCCAAATTTGAGCTGGGGTTCAAGTGGGGGGAAGTGTGGATCAGCTGGAAGGCAGGAGGGCTCTGCAGAGGGACCTGGAGAGACTGGAGAGTTGGGCTGATCCCAAGGGGATGAGGTTCAAGACAAGAAGCCCATGGGGAGCTCCAGGCTGGGCAGAGAGTGGCAGAAAGGGAGCTGGGATTGGCAGGAAGCTGAAGAGGAGGCAGCAGTGTGCCCAGGTGGCCAAGAAGGCCAATGGCATCCTGGGCTGGCTGAGGAACAGCGTGGCCAGCAGGTCCAGGGAAGGGATTCTGCCCCTGTGCTCAGCTCTGGGGAGGCCAGAGCTTGAGTCCTGTGTCCAGTTCTGGGCCCCTCAGCTCAGGAAGGAGCTTGAGGTGCTGGAGCAGGTCCAAAGGAGGCAACTGGGCTGGTGAAGGGATCCAGCAGAAATGCTGTGAGGAAGGGCTGAGGGAGCTGGGGGTGTTGAGGCTGGAGAAGAGGAGGCTCAGGGGAGACCTCATCACTCTCTCCAAGTCCCTGAAAGGAGGTTGGAGCCAGGGGGGGTTGGGCTCTTTTCCCAGGCAACTCTCAGCAAGACAAGAGGCCATGGTCTCAAGTTGTGCCAGGGGAGGTTTAGGTTGGACATTAGAAAGAATTTCTTGATGGAGAGGGGGATCAGGCATTGGAATGGGCTGCCCAGGGAAGGGGTGGATTCTCCATCCCTGGAGATATTTCAAAAGAGCCTGGATGTGGCACTGAGTGCCATGGGCTGGGAACCACGGGGGGAGTGGATCAAGGGTTGGACTTGAGGAGCTCTGAGCTCCCTTCCAACCCAGACAATTCTAGGATTCTATGATTCTATGAAAAAAAAAAATTATTAGAGTGATGGAATGATCATAGAAAAGGCTGAGAGAGTTGGGGTTGTTCAACCTGGAGAGGAGAAGGCTCCAGGGAGACTTTCTTAGGGCCTTTCAAAAATTAAAGAAAGAGGGGAACAGAATTTTCAGTAGGGTTTTCAGTGACAGGACAAGAGGAGATGGCTTTAAACAAAGAGGAGAGATTCAGACTACATCTAACACAGATGTTTTACATCTGTTTTACAAGGGTTGGACTTGATGATCTCTGAAGTCCCTTCCAACCCAGCCAATTCTAGGATTCTATATATCAGGGACCATCCCTCTCCTCTCATGGGGACAGGGGCTGGAGGAGTCCCTTGAGCCTGGCACCCAGGTCCCTGTGCATTTTAAGCACCTTTTTGCTGCTGGGAGTTGCTTTTTCATCAAAGGAAAATAAAAGGAAGCTGAACCCTTGGTTGGTGGAGACCTTGGGGTGATGCCCAGGAGGCAGCAGTGATGCTCTCGTCATGTTTTGCTTCGTGTGAATTAAAAACTTCTGATCAAACAAGTGTTTCCCCCCCCTTCCTTCCCCCTTCTCAGAACTTGGGTTGCTCAGCTCAGCACATTAGAGTCAGGCTGCAATGAAATCTTTGAAATATTAAAGTGCATTTGGATGTTTCCTTTAAGCAATTTACCAGGGCAGTTGGCAGAGCCAAGGCAATTCCCATAATTGCATTTTCCCAAGTGCTCCAAGGTTGCTGCTGCTCCATCACTGGCTCCTTTATTATTGATAAACTGCTTTACTCCAGCTCCCAGGAAATGACCCCTTGCCTTTAAAGACCCTTTAACCATCTTTTAACATCTGCAAAAACTAAAATGCTACTGGAATTCTTTCTCCTCCAGCTATTAGTTTATTCAGTGCTGCTAATGAGGCTCACTTGTTATCCTCAGGAAACCTCCAAATGATGAGTAAGACCCAGCAAGGAATTCTGTGAAAAAATATATTGCATTTCTGTACTCCAGCTGTACAACTTGGAGATCTCAAGGTATTTGTGCAAGAAAAATGACCAGTAGCAAGTTTTAAATGCACCCAAAGCATTTCTAAGACACCCAGGTGTAGCTGGGAAAGGGTTTGGGGAATCACAGAATAATTTGGGTTGAAGGGACCTCTAAAGGTCATTCAGTAAAACCCCTGCAGGATCAGGGACACCCTCACCCAGCTCAGGGTGCTCAGAGCCTCCTCAAGCCTCACCTTGAACATCTCCAGGGATGAGACCTCAACCCCCTCCCTGGGCAACCTCTGCCAGTTTTCCACCCCCCTCCTGGTACAGAACTTTTCCCTGACATCCAATCTAAATCTCCTCTAATTTAAAGCCATTGCCCCTCATCCTGTCCCTCCAGGCCCTTGCAAACAGTCCCTCTGCAGCCTTCCTGTAGGAGCCTTCAGGTACTGGGAGGTCACTCTGAGGTCTCCATGGAATATTTTTTTTTTTCTCCAGGCTGAACACCCCCAGCTCCCTCATTCTGTGTTCCCAGGAGAGGTGTTCCCAACCCCCTGATCATTTTTGGACCCTCTCCATCAGCTCCATGTCCTTCCTGTCCTCAGGGCTCCAGACCTGGATTCAATCCTCCAGGTGAGGAAAATCCCCTCTCTGTTCCTGCTGCCACCCTCCTTGTGACACAGCCCAGGCTGGGATTGATTTTCTGGGCTGCAAACAGACACTTTTGGCTCATTTTCACCCCCCAAGTCCTGTTCTGCAGGGCTGCTCTCTAAACCCTGATCCTCAATCCCATGCTGAGATTCCCAATGGTTCTGAGCCAGGTTTAGGACCCTTGGGACAACCTCTCCAGTGTCTCCAGTGTCAGTTTTTCCTGATATCCAATTTAAATCCAATTTAAAGCCATTGCCCCTCATCCTGTCCCTCCAGGCCCTTGCAAACAGTCCCTCTGCAGCCTTCCTGTAGGACCCTTCAGATACTGGGAGGTCACTCTGAGGTCTCCATGGAGCCTTTTTTTTTTTCTCCAGGCTGAACACCCCCAGCTCCTTCATTCTGTTTTCCCAGGAGAGGTGTTCCCAACCCTCTGATCATTTTTGTAGCCTTCCTCTGGACCCTCTCCATCAGCTCCATGTCCTTCCTGTCCTCAGGGCTCCAGACCTGGATGCAATCCTCCAGGAGCTGGGTGCAGTAATCCAGGAGAGGCAGAAGGCAGATTCCAAGGGAATTACCTCCCTGGGAAGCCAGGCTGAGGGACTGGGGTTGTTCAGCCTGGAGAAGAGGAGGCTCCCAGGTGAGCTCAGAGCAACCTTCCAATATCTGAAGGGGCTCCAAGAAAGCTGGGGGAGGGCTTTGGACACGGGGGGGTAGGGAGAGGAGAAGGGAAATGGGTTAAAACTTGGAGAGAAAGGGGAGATTGAGGTTGGAGATGGGGAAGAAATTCTGGAATTTGAGGGGGGGGAGAGCCTGGAACAGGTTGAGAGAGTTGGGGGTGTTCAGCCTGGAGGAGAGGAGAGAAGGAGGAGAAGGAGAAGGAGAAGGAGAAGGAGAAGGAGAAGGAGAAGGAGAAGGAGAAGGAGAAGAGAAGGAGAAGGAGAAGGAGAAGGAGAAGGTTCTGGTGAGCCCTTGGAGCAGCTTCCAGTGCCTGAAGGGGCTCCAGGAAAGCTGGGGAGGGACTTTGGACAAGGGCCTGGAGGGATGGGATGAGGGGGAAGGGTTTCCAGCTGCAAGAGGGGAGATGGAGAGGAGATGGGAGGGAGAAATTCTTGAATTTGAGGGTGCTGAGCCCCTGTCCCAGGGTGCCCAAGGAAGCTGTGGCTGCCCCATCCCTGGCAGTGTCTCAGCCCAGGTTGGATGGGGCTTGGAGCAACCTGGGCTGTGGGAGGGGTCCCTGCCCATGCAGGGGTTGGAACTGGAGGAGCTGGAAGGTCCCTTCCAACCCAAACCAGTCTGGGATTCCATGAAGACAGAAGCATTAGTTAATAAATCCATCTATTGCAAACCCTGCATGCACCCACAGCCAGGGTGAGCAAATGCCATGGGATGTGCTTGGGGGGGATGCAGAGGATTTCTGCTGCATTCCAACAGAAAGGTGGAAAAAAATGGTTGGAAGAAAAAAGGGTTTTGCTGGGCGAGGAAAAATTAACTCAAAGCCAGGGCTTGGAGGGGGAATGGGCACTTGCAGAGAAACTTTTCAGTCATTGGTGCAAGGATTGGTTTCCCAGCAGTCAAATCATGGCACTGAACCGACGTGAAGTGCAACCTCAGTGTTTAAACTCACTGCCCCAAAACCAGATCAATCCTGCAAAAATTTTGCATCTCCAGCCAATCCAAAGGAGCTTCCTCCTTAATTATCTCACAGCAGCATCTTCACACAGATGTAATTTATCTGCAGGCTTCTGTGTGCAGGGCTCAGAAGCATTTTAGGTACCACGTCTGCAAACTGTTGTGACATCCTCCCTTATCATGCATGGCACTAGTTTTTTTTTCCTCCAATCTGTTGTATTTTTTCCCTGGATAATTCTATTTTCTACATTTGGCTACAGACTCCTTAAAGAATTCCTCAAACCAGCTCCAGGGATCTCTTATCTCTGGAGATAAACAGTGATGGAGCTGCCTCCTGGAGCTGCCAATTCCACTTCCACATCTTGATAACACTGATAATAATCACAGCTTGGAGGAAAAAAAGGACATGAAATAAAGATGATCAAAAAGGAAATCGTTCAAGTGCCTGAGAGCAGGATGTTTTATAAAAAATATTTGGTTTTCCAGTGTAAGTGGAGTTCAAGCTGCATAATCTGAGCCTTTAACCCTCGATTTGGTCACCCAGGTCTTGCCACAGCAGGGCTTGAAGGCAGCTGAGTCCTGCAAACCCAAGAGATAAGAGACAAACTGTTGAATCTGAGCCCCCCAGCTGAAGCTCATGTGGGTTTTTAATTCTTTAAGTTCCATATGGCAAGAAAGTTCCTGCCCAGATGTTGCAAATGGATTCAAACTTCTACCAGGCTGGCTTGGTGGCCCACAGCCTGATCAGCTTCCATCTGCTATGTCCACCTGCTCCAACCTTCCTTCCTCTTGGAAAATAACCTCTGGCTTTCAGCAGCTCCAACAACAGCCTCAAAAAAAGCCAAAGGGAGTTTTTTCTGACCACTTGGAGCATCCCATGAAGGTTTGCCCCAAGCTTACAGAGCTCAGTGCTTCTCTGCCTTCCAAAAGGATGGCCCCAGTGGTGGTTTTTTAGAGGCTGCAGTAATTGTAGGGTTAATAATAATGCAAAGAATACTCAGACTGCATTGCATCAACCTGCTTGTGCCTAAGGTCTGAGCTAAATTCTGATTTGAGTGGAATTTTTTTTCTTTGCCTTGATAGGAGGTAGTTAAAGGTGTGGAGTTTGAGGGGGTTCAGCCCCAAATATTCTCCAGCTGTGATATCCTGGGGGATGACACAGCCATTCCCTTCCCCATTTTTGTCTTCACCAGTCTGAGCAGAAGGAGGTCAAGGGATGATTTTGTTCTGAATGTTTCACCCAGGGCTTCACAGACCACAATGGCCCTGAACCAGAGGTTTCCAGCCTCCAGATGTTGGGCCTCCAAACATTTCCAGCTCCTCCTTTCCCTCCCAGCCCTTTTTGCTGCTCCTATAAAATGGAAACAAGTTTTGGGGGGACATGGAGGTGCCATTCCACGAGTTGGGGGTATCTCAGCATCCCCTGGGGGGGCTTCTCTGCTTCCCAAGATGTGGTGACAGATGAGGGATGATGGATCTTGGTTGCACCTTGGATGCTCAGAGCAACCCCTGGGCTCAGGTAAAGATGCTGGTATTCACATTGAGAGCTTTCCAAGCCCAGCTTCTGTTTTCTCTGGGTTTCCCCCACTTGATCTTTATTTCCACCCCTTCATTCTTTCACCCAGAAGGCTTTGCACATCCCTCAGAAGGAAAACAGGAGCCTGGTGAGGGAGCCTCTGGCTTTTCCCCACGTGGGGGTGCCATGTGGATGCAAATCAGACCCAGGAGTGATGGCAAAGCAAAGGGTGACAGCTGAGCAACTGAACCTGCTCAGTTTTCTTAGTTTTTTCTTTGCAAAAAAAAAATTAAATATATGGATTGGGAAAAAAAATATTCACAAAGGATGCAAATCCTAAGAAACTACATGGAAAATTTATTGCTTTTTCAATGTTTTAGCATTCCCCAGCAGAAGAAATCTCTCTCTCTGGAGCTTGTTGTAACCCAGTGCAAGTTGATGAAACCTTCAAGAGGCTCTTCAGGAACCCCCAGGGGATGAATCAGGTGAAACTGGAGTAGAATGACTTTTCCTGCAGCCAAAACTCACAGAATCCCTGATTGTTTTAGGTTGGAAGAGACCTCCAAGCTCATCCAGTCCAACACCATCATCTAACTACTAAACCCTGTCCTTAAGGTTTTATTCCTGGGGGAAATAAGTCTGGCTGAGCTGGAAGAGATCCTGTATGGTCCTGCTGCCTCTTGCTTGGGCCTGTTCCACCACATTTTGGGGAAGTTTGGTCCACCCAAGCAGCTTTGTTCCCCATGTTCTGCTGTCCTGGCCTCTCCCCATTCCTTGCTCATAATGTTTATCATACCTGGAGGGGTGAGACTGGGATTAATTTCCATGAGAACCTATCAGAAGAATAAAGATCTCCAAGCAGGGACATCTGGCAGGTGTCTGGGCTTTGTTTTTCTCCAAAAATGGGCAGTTTTCCTGCTTTTTTGCTGGTTGCTCATGACCCCAGGTGAACATCAGGGTCTGCTGGAGGCAGGAGGCATCTGCAGGTCCAGAGCAGGGCTCAGCCTCTTCCCTTTCTCCCATCCTGGTGTGGGACTGTGGCAGCTTTCAAGCCATCCAGGAGTAACTTCTTGGTGCTTCCAGATGGAGGTGACCTCTTGATGGTGTAAATCAGGGATTGTCCCCCTGGGGTGGGCACTGGGGAGGCTGCACCTGAAATCCTGGGGTCAGTTTTGGGTTCCTCCTGCCAAGAAGGACATTGAGGGGCTGGAGTGTGTCCAGAGAAGGGGAATGGAGCTGGGGAAGGGTCTGGAGCAGAAATCTGAGCAGGAGCAGCTGAGGGAGCTGGGGGTGTTCAGCCTGGAGAAAAGGAGGAGGAGGGGAGAACTTCTGGATCTCTGCAACTCCCTGAGAGGAGGTTGGAGGCAGGGAATGTTGGGCTCTGCTCCCAAGTTACAAATGATAGATCAAAAGGAAATGGCCTCAAGTTGCCCAGGAGAGGTTTAGGTTGGATATTGGGAACAATTTCTTCCTGGAAAGGGCTGTCAGAGCCTGGCCCAGGCTGCCCAGTGGTGGAGTCCCCATCCCTGGGGATGTCCCACAAGGTGAGTCCCATAACCTGGGACAAGAAAGATTGCTCTGCATCTTCCCGGGGATATTGAAGGGATTATTATGGGATCAGAGGATGGATGAGGTTGGAGGGATCTCTGGAGATCTTGAAGGGCCTGGGGGTGTTCAGCCTGGAGCAAAGGAGGCTGAGGGGAGAACTTCTGGATCTCTGCAGCTCCCTGAGAGGAGGTTGGAGTGAGGACAGGTCAGGCTCTTCTCCCAAGAACAAGTGACAGAACAAGAGGAAATGGCCTTAGGTTCTGCCAGGAGAGGTTTAGCTTAGATATTAGAAACAATTTCTTCCCCAGAAGGGACCTTCTGGCTCTCTGCAACTCCCTGAGAGGAGGATGGGGAGAGAGGGGGTTGGTGTCTTCACCCAAGGAACAAGAAATACAACAAGAAATGGCCTCAAGTTGCACCAGGAGAGGTTTAGGCTGGATATTGGGAACAATTTCTCCCTGGAAAGGGTTGTCATTCCCTGTCCCAGGCTGCCCAGGGCAGTGGTGGAGTCCCCATCATCCCTGAAGGGATTTCCAAGCCCTGGAGCTGTGGTGCTGAGGCCATGGGGCAGTGGTGGCCTTGGCAGTGCTGGGTTCAGGGCTGGACTGGATGATCTGAAAGGTCCTTTCTACCAACAGGGTTCTATAATTCTAAGTCCTTACACAACTTCCTCCACATGTTTTGTCCCATCCTGATGGAGGGAGGCAAGGAGAGGAGATGAGGGTTGTATCCAGGGATGAGTTTTAGGTGGGAGTGAATCTGTGGAGCTGCTATGGTAGGAGTGGGACCCCCAAAACACAGCCATGTGGGGTTGCATCAAACACCCCTTGGTTGTTTTCCTAACGTGGAGCTGTGCTACACCAGCAGAACCTCAGGAAGAGGTCACTGATAGCCCTGGAGTAGAGAAAACATGAGAAGAGCCTTTCAGCAAGGTTTCTGAGCTTTGGGAGCATTTAGACAGCAACCATGGCTTCATAGACCACGTTGCCCCTGGGATTTGGGTGCCCAGAGATGGGCTCAGAACCTTCTGCCAACCCCACAAATTCACCATTGCAGAATCACAAAATGTTGGAAGCTCATCCAGCCCAACCCCCCTGTCCCAGCAGGATCCCCCAGGGCAGGACACACAGAACACATCCAGGGGGGGTGGAAAATCTCCAGAGAAGGAGACTCCAGAACCTCCAGGATCAGAACCATGACACCCTTGATGATTCCTGGCAGGATTAGGACATGCTAGGGAAGCATCACTGGAATTTAAACTTGTTTTTTTAGCAGGAGGGTAGCCTGGCTGGCTGGGGGTGTCAGGATGTGTGTTCAGTGCTGGGGGATGCAGGAATAATTCCTACATTCATCCTGTTGTTTAGAATCACAGAATCACAGAATTTTAGGGGTTGGAAGGGACCTCTAGAGATCATCTGATCCAACCCCCCTGTCCCAGCAGGATCCCCCAGGGCAGGACACACAGAACACATCCAGGGGGGGTTGGAAAATCTCCAGAGAAGGAGACTCCAGAACCTCTCTGGGCAGCCTGGGCCAGGGCTCCCTCAGCCTCTCTGGGTGTAATTCCAGGAATGAGCATCTGCTTCCAGCCAGGAGCTGTCACCATCCCTTAAGTAAAGCTGGGATGGTACCTGAGGTGTTGTTGTCACCAGGTGTCACCCATGTGTCCAGGGACTAAAGCATCAAAAACCATCCCCTGGCATCTTTGCTCCAAACTTTTCCAGAGGACATGGACATCCCACAGAGCAGCAGGACCACCTGAACATCTGTTCAAGGTCCTCAGTGTTGCGAGAAACCTTCTGAGCTGCTCCTGAAGTTGTCTTCAGGGTGCTGATGTTCATCTTCCTCAAGGTGACCTCAAAGGGGTTGGAAAAAAAATTATCAGAAAATGATGGCAGAGACGAGGGTTGGATAGTAAGGAAAAAGGGATGAAAGGAAAGACCAAAGTTCTGAGGGGGTGAGGCACAAGAGGAAATAGCAAGGGGAGGCCTCAGGGAAAGGACATTGAGGTAGGAAGCAGGTGGTGAAGACAAAGGAGGAAGTTACACTGGAGTTACAAAGGGCTGAGGTGTGTGGCAGCAAATATAAGGATTGCCAGAAAGTCAAGGGAGAGGATTCTTCTCCTCTGCTCTGCCCTGGTGAGACCCCTCTGGGGTGCTGGGTCCAGTTTTGGGGTTCCCAACACCAGAAGGAGATGGAGGTGTTGGAGTGAGTCCAGAGGAGGCCATGGAGATGCTGGGAGGGCTGGAGCAGCTCTGGAGCCAGGGGGAGAGAGTTGGGGGTGTTCAGCCTGGAGAAGAGAAGGATCCAGGGAGACCTTGGAGCAGCTTCCAGTGCCTGAAGGGGCTCCAGGAAAGCTGGGGAGGGACTTTGGACAAGGGCCTGGAGGGATGGGATGAGGGGGAAGGGTTTCCAGCTGCAAGAGGGGAGATGGAGAGGAGATCTTGGGGAGGGAGAAATTGTTTGGGGTGAGGGTGCTGAGCCCCTGTCCCAGGGTGCCCAAGGAAGCTGTGGCTGCCCCATCCCTGGCAGTGTCTCAGCCCAGGTTGGATGGGGCTTGGAGCAACCTGGGCTGTGGGAGGGGTCCCTGCACATCCAGGGGTTGGAACTGGAGGAGCTGGAAGGTCCCTTCCAACCCAACCCAGTCTGGGATTCTCTGATTCTGTGCCAGTGCCACTTGACCCTTTATAAAGCCCCAGAAGGACCCAAGGATGTTTTGGACACTTTCCACAATCCAAGTGCCACCCCTGTACTTGAACATTCTCCAAGATGTGTCCCCTTTCTCACAGAGGGATCTGAGGAGGAGGATGGGTCAGGCACAGTGACCCTTGAGAGGAGTCTGATGGGAGACCCCTCCCCATGGTGGAGCCCAGAGGGAATCTTTGGGCTCTGGCTGTCTCCAGGTGGTGTTTCCAAGTCAAGGAGATGAGGATTGTTCCCCATTCCCTGGTTTTCTTATGAGAAAAGCCATGGAAAGGTGTGGGGGGTTAAAAGCATCCTTGCAGACCTGCTCACCAATGGTGAAACTGAACCTCAGAGGGCGGCCACAAGATCCTGCTCTGAGATAAGGCTCCAAAAGTGAAGGTTCTGCCTCTGGATGGCAGATCTCCAAATCTTTTGTATTTTTTGTGCCTTCACTGCCAGTGCCTGCCTCGAAGTGCAAGAGCATCTTCTCAGTTTTATCAGAACTTCTCCGCATTTAAAGGATTCCCACATTTTCCTTGGTGGTCCAAGATGTTGTCAGGCTGACAAACTCCTCCTCTGAATTTTCCCTGCCCTGATGGACCTGGGTTTTGTCCGCAAAACTGCATTTTGCCCTCCTGCCCAGGGCACCCAGTGATCTTCTGCTGTCACCCCTGTGCAGGAGGAGGGAGGGATGGGGCTGTCCTTTCTTCCAGTGTCCCCTGGGTCCCAGCTGAGCCAGGTCTGCATTCCTGCTATAAATTCCATCCTTTCTTGTTAATGTGTAACCTGAAACCCGCCGGGGCACATTGCTGCCATCCCAAGGTGATCTCTCCCGGGCTGAGCTCATCCCCTCCTGCTCAGACCAGGGGTAGATTTTTTATCTGCAACACTCGAGGCTTTGGGGAGAGGGGTTGGAAATCACCCAGAATAAAAAAAAAAAAACTGAGAGTGTTGGGCAGCATAGGCTGAATATGACCCAGTGTGTGCCCAGGTAGCCCAGAAGGCCCCCAGCATCCTGGCTTGTGTCAGCACTGGTGTGGCCACCAGCAGGAGCAGGGCAGGGATTGTCCCCCTGGGGTGGGCACTGGGGAGGCTGCACCTGAAATCCTGGGGTCAGTTTTGGGTCCCTCCTGCCAAGAAGGACATTGAGGGGCTGGAGTGTGTCCAGAGAAGGGGAATGGAGCTGGGGAAGGGTCTGGAGCAGAAATCTGAGCAGGAGCAGCTGAGGGAGCTGGGGGTGTTCAGCCTGGAGAAAAGGAGGAGGAGGGGAGAACTTCTGGATCTCTGCAACTCCCTGAGAGGAGGTTGGAGTGAGGAGGGGTTGGGCTCTGCTCCCAAGAACAAGTGACAGAACAAGGGGAAATGGCCTGAAGTTCTACCAGGGGAGGTTTAGCTTAGATATTAGAAACAATTTCTTCCCCAGAAGGGACCTTCTGGCTCTCTACAACTCCCAGAAGGGAGGTTGGGGTGAGGAGGGGTTGGTTTCTTCTTCCAAGGAACAACTGAGAGGAAATGGCCTCAGGTTGCACCTGGGAAGGTCTAGATTGGATCTTAGGAGCAGTTTCTTCCCTGCAAGGGTTGTCATTCCCTGTCCCAGGCTGCCCAGGGCAGTGGTGGAGTCCCCATCATTCCTGGAGGGATTTCCAAGCCCTGGAGCTGTGGTGCTGAGGCCATGGGGCAGTGGTGGCCTTGGCAGTGCTGGGTTAATGATGATCTGAAAGGTCCTTTCCAACCTTCATGATTCCATGATAATATGTGAAGAGCAGTGGATGGGGAGCTGGGAGGGATTCCTGGATCCCTCCAGGGCAGTGGAGGAAAAGTTCCTCTTGGCCAGACAGAAGTTGTACAAAAATAGATCTGCCAGCAGTTTTGAGGAGGCTCAGGAGGGCTCAAGGCTGTTGTGTGGCTGAGAGAAGTGGGAAACTCTTTTTCCTCCTAATTTCCAGCTGCAGAGAAAAAGGGACTGTTGGTTTATTTCTGTGTCCATGGTGGATTTTTGGGCACCTCCAGCACTGGATGGGTTTTCGAGCTGACATGTGAGGATCAGGAGTGGTGTGAGCAGAGCTGGTTGATCCCACAGAGCAGGGGGGTGACAGTGGAGGTGGCAGCATCACCCTGCAACCCTCCCTTTATCAGAGCACTGCTCTGTGCTGAGGACTCCTGGGGACCATATCAGCCTGCAGCTGCCTGGGCTGGACAGGGATGGCCCCTTTCCAGTCTTCTTGGCTTGGTCACATCCCATTGCAGCCCTGGTTATCAACCCCAGGCATCCCCACTCCCTGGCACTCAGGTCTCTGTCAGTGGCTTTGGGATCTGGTTCCCCTCTCTCTTTGTAGGGCCAGGAGGAGGTGCTGGGAGGAAGAAGCAGTGGTGTCCCTAAGGACATAAGCCCCTTCCAACCCCAAACATAGAATGATGGAGTAGTTTTGCTTGAAAAAGACTTTTCAGGTCTAAAGGCCACCACTGCCCCGTGGCCTCAGCACCACAGCTCCAGGGCTTGGAAATCCCTCCAGGGATGATGGGGACTCCACCACTGCCCTGGGCAGCCTGGGACAGGCTCTGACAACCCTTTCCAGGGAGAAATTGTTCCTAATATCCAACCTAAACCTCTCCTGGCACAGCTTGAGGTAATTTCCTTTTTTTCTGCCACTTGTTCCTTGGGAGAAGACACCAACATCTACCTGGCTCCAACCTTTTTACCCCATCCCATCTTTAGAGGACAGGAGATCAGCTGTGGTTCACCCAAGGGCAATTTCATGCCTTAGGATCTGGATGAAGCCTCAAATCCTGCAAGGATCTTTTTCCAGCACCTTCTCCAAACTAAAGATGACTTTGTCAGGGCTCCTCCTGACTTTGTGGCCATGAGCCCAATCCTACCTTCTCTTATGCTTGATTTTTTTGCATGATATTATTATCTCAGTGACTGAATTTGAGCCCTGCTTGGACCAGGAGATTTTCTTCCTTGTAATTTCTTCCACTGCTTCTGACCACAGCACTTCTGTCATACAGCTCAGAAACATCCCCATTGCTTCATCCCTTGTTTCTTGAAAAGGTCACAGACCCCTATTCCTCTCTTTCAGTCTTTCCCAGGAAGCTGCTGAGGCTCCAACATGGACCATGAATTACACCCAGCAGGAGGTACCCGAAGCCACACTGAGAATTTCTGGCAAGGCTGCAGGAGCCAAGAGCATCCTTAGAAGGATGGATCCATCACTGGTGGTTCCTCTAAGGTGGGACCTGTCCCTGTGTGTGGCAGTCAGCAAAAGCAAAAAGAGATAAAGTTCCATGAGGAATTTTGACCTTTGTGGTTGTTGACAGGATTCTGCTCCAGAGGGAGCACCTGGAGGAAGAGAGGAGGAGAGGAGAGGACAAGAGAGATTTGGGGGTTGGTCAATCAGACAAAAAGGTTCCAGGGAGACCTCAGAGTATCTTCCAGTGCCTCAAAGGACTCCAGGAAAGCTGGGGAAAGACTTGGGACAAGGGAATGGAGTGATGGGATGAGGGGGAAGGGTTTCAAGAGGAAAGAGGGAGGTTTAGATGATATTTTAAGAAGAAATTGTTTGGGGTGAGGGTGCTGAGCCCCTGTCCCAGGGTGCCCAAGGAAGCTGTGGCTGCCCCATCCCTGGCAGTGTCTCAGCCCAGGTTGGATGGGGCTTGGAGCAACCTGGGCTGTGGGAGGGGTCCCTGCCCATCCAGGGGTTGGAACTGGAGGAGCTGGAAGGTCCCTTCCAACCCAAACCAGTCTGGGATTCATTCATCATGAGATGAAAGGAAATTTGCCCACGGAAATTTGTGGCTGCCCCATCCCTGGCAGTGTCTTGCAGAAAGACTGGCAAAATTCAAAAACCCACTTTTTTTCCTGCTCTAGGAAACTGAACTTTTCACATGCTGAATTCATTCCTTAGAAGCAAATTAGTGTGAGAACATCTCAGGAGTTCCAGTTGAGGGATGGTGAGGAAGAAGCCTCCAGGAAAACTGGGGGAGGGCTTTGGACACGGAGGGGTAGGGAGAGGAGAAGGGAAATGGGTTAAAACTTGGAGAGAAAGGGGAGATTGAGGTTGGAGATGGGGAAGAAATTCTGGAATTTGAGGGTGGGGAGAGCCTGGAATAGGTTGCCCAAGGAAGCTGTGGCTGCCCCATCCCTGGCAGTGTCTCAGCCCAGGTTGGATGGGGCTTGGAGCAACCTGGGCTGTGGGAGGGGTCCCTGCACATCCAGGGGTTGGGACTGGAGGAGCTGGAAGGTCCCTTCCAACCCAACCCAGTCTGGGATTTTAGGATTCTATGGCATCAGGAGATGGATGGGTGGCCTTGGAGGTGCCCATCCATAGATGGGGTGGACATCTGGGAGTTACCTATCTCCTGCCAAGGCCAGGAAGGAAGTGAAATTAGTTATGAATCTGGAAGTGTGGTGAGAATCAAGCTGGGCATTTTTCCCCTATTTTGTGGCAGGACCTTGCGTGCTCCTTCAAGAGGCTGGGTGTGGGTTCACATGGGCCTTGGAGTACAAGAGGGGAACAGAAACTTGCTGCTGTGATTTAATTCTTGTTAAACTCTTCTCTACAAGGAGCTGCATCTCTTTGTCAGAGATGGTTCTCCATGCTCAAGCATCATGCTCACTAAAGCAAAATGACCAGAAAACACCATCTGGAGAGCAAAAGTGGTTGATCCCTGCTGTAAATGAGTAAAAGCCCAGAGATCAGCCCTGTTCCTGACTCCTTGTCTCAGCTGCAGCTTGAAATGATCTTATTGGGTGAGGCTCTGAGACACGTGGAGGGATGAACACCCTGATTAGGGAAAGAAAAGAAACCAAATGTCCTCAGAGATTTGTATTCTCCCAGAACAGAGCGTTCATTGAGATGGGAGTTGTTGTACACATTGTGGCTGTAATTATCAGATCTAATTGAAGCATTTTAACAATAATTAATCCCCTCATTTAACTTCCGAATGGAAAATTTCAGATATCTTCAGTGTTCTGACTTTCTTATGAGTCTGCTACTTTTTTACAGACTGGTTTGGGTCGGAAGGGACCTTAAAGATCCAGTTCCAACCTCCCTACCATGGGCAGGGACACAGGGCAGGCTCCAAGCCCCATCCAACCTGGCCTGAGACACTGCCAGGGATGGGGCAGCCACAGCTTCCTTGGGCACCCTGGGACAGGGGCTCAGCACCCTCAAATTCAAGAATTTTTTCCTCAGATTTTATCTCAATCTCCCCTCTTCCAGTTTAAAGACATTTTCCCATCCAACCTGGCCTTCAACACTTCCAGGAATGGGGCAGCCACAACCTCAAACTTTTAGGCTGAGCTTCAGAAAGGAGCAATAAAACTTAGAATATCAGAATCATAGAATGTGAGGGGTTGGAAGGGAGCTCTGGAGCTGATCCAGCCCAACCCCCCTGTCCCAGCAGGATCCCCCAGGGCAGGACACACAGAACACATCCAGGGGGGGTTGGAAAATCTCCAGAGAAGGAGACTCCAGAACCTCCAGGATCAGAACCATGACACCCTTGATGATTCCTGGCAGGATTAGGACATGCTGGGGAAGCATCACTGGAATTTTGATTTGGTGTGAGCAGGAGGGTAGCCTGGCTGGCTGGGGGTGTCAGGATGTGTGTTCAGTGCTGGGGGATGCAGGAATAATTCCTACATTCATCCTGTTGTTTAGAATCATTGAATCAAAGAATGTCAGGGGTTGGAAGGGAGCTCTGGAGATCATCTGATCCAACCCCCCTGTCCCAGCAGGATCCCCCAGGGCAGGACACACAGAACACATCCAGGGGGGGTTGGAAAATCTCCAGAGAAGGAGACTCCAGAACCTCTCTGGGCAGCCTGGGCCAGGGCTCCCTCAGCCTCAAGAAGTTTCTCCTCATGTTGAGGTGGTACTTCCTATATTCTAGATTAAAAAAAAAGTTGTATAAATACTAATTTCAGAACTGATTTCTCACTGGTACAAAAGACAGAGCACCCCCACCTTGCTCTCCCCAAGCTCAACCCCTTTACCCTTGGTAAACCATAACAACTTTATAGCAACATTAAATAAACCTGGGCTCAGGTGTTCTGTGGGTTGATACCTGCATAAAAGCAGCCTCCCCATTCTAGAAAAACCTGCTCTTTTCTGGAGCAACTTGGTTTTTCTGCTCTCAGTGCCCTGCTCCTGCTCTGGGCAAAGATTTTTTCTTTTCCGGGAGCTGTTGGGAGGTTACGGTTGTAAACAGTAAAATCCACATCCCAACCCCTCTCTCTTACACAATAGTCACTCTGGAGAGTTGAGTTGGCATCTGTGAGTCAGAGGGGAAATGAAACAAGGTTTTGTTTTGGTTTTTAATGCCGTGAAATATTTAATCCAGTTCTTCTGCCCCTTCACAAATGGGGTTCAGACATCCGGAAAGTCCCAGAGGCACGACTGTGAGCTTTGGGCTGCCCTTCAGGATAGAGGGAAATGAGCTCAGTTTTGGGTCCTTCGTGACAAGAAGGGGTGGATGTGTGTCCAGAGAAGGGGAATGGAGCTGGGGAAGGGTCTGGAGCAGAAATCTGAGCAGGAGCAGCTGAGGGAGCTGGGGGTGTTCAGCCTGGAGAAAAGGAGGAGGAGGGGAGAGCTTCTGGATCTCTGCAGCTCCCTGAGATGAGGTTGGAGTGAGGACAGGTCAGGCTCTGCTCCCAAGGAACAAGTGACAGAACAAGAGGAAATGGCCTAAGGTTGTGCCAGGAGACGTTTAGATTAGATATTAGAAAAAATTTCTTCCCCAGAAGGGACCTTCTGGCTCTCTACAACTCCCAGAAAGGAGGTTGGAGGAGGGGTTGGTCTCTTGTCCCAAGGAACAAGTGACAGAACAAGAGGAAATGGCCTCAATTTTCACGAGGGGAGGTTTAGGTTGGATACTGGGATCAATTTCTTCCTGGAAAGGGTTGTAATTCCTTGTCCCAGGGCAGTGGTGGAGTCCCCATCATTCCTGGAGGGATTGCCAAGCCCTGGAGCTGTGGTGCTGAGGCCATGGGGCAGTGGTGGCCTTGGCAGTGCTGGGTTCATGATCTGAAAGGTCTTTTCCAATCCAAATGATTCTATGATTCCAGGGACATCTGGTAATGACTTTGAGAAGCTGTGAAGAAGGGCTGCCCCTGCCAGCATTTTCATGGCCAAAATGATGCCACAAAGCCCAAGATCTCACAGGTGGGCTCGTGGCATGGATGCATCTAAAACATCCACGATGAGGTTTTCCATCCTTCCTGCTGCTGCTGCTGCCTTTTCAGACAGGTTTTGCTGCTGGTGTTTGCTTTTCTACATGCCTGAACTCCAATTAAAAAAAAAAAAAGCCAAACACTTTTTAGAGGGCTGGCTGTGTTGTGGAGAATGTCTGAGTCATTTGCTGCTGATCACTGCAAGTCCTAACTCAGGCTGGGACACGATGGGGAAATCCTGCAGTGCAGAAACACCCTGAGCAGCCCATGCTGTGAACACCTCCAGCTCCTGGCTCTGGGATAGCACCTGGGAAACACATTGGTGGGGATAGAACAGGAGCAGCCTCCATGGTTGCAACCAAGATGAAATTTTTGGGTGCAAAAAAACCAGCTCGGTGCCCTGGGTGAGATGAATTCATCAGAGGAGGTTGGGAAGGAAACATTGCCTAGGAGAGAAGGTTGCCCTTGCCAGGATGTGGGAGGATTTTTCCTCTCCTGAGCATCCGTTTTCCAGCTACCTGAGGCTGGGGAGTCCCTTGGACCAACCTGCTTCTCATCTTGCTGAGCCCTAAATTGGCTCCTTTGCTTTGCCCATGTTCTTGGCATCCCACCAGGGCCTCCCCAGAGCTCCACACCTCATAAATCCAAGCATAAACTCCCAGAATACTTTTGCTCCCTCTTGCTTGATGATGCAAGACCATGGATTTTTTTCTAGGAAGTGAGTTGGACAGCCTGGAGGAGAAGGGATGTGAAGAGTTAACCCAATTCCTGGCCTTGGGGAGAAATTGTCCCACACAATGTCCCACAGCTGCTGCACTTCTGGTACCTTTTCTTTCACACTTCAGGGAGGGCTGGAGGACCAGAACAGGCTCAAGAGCTCTTTTAAGACCCTTGATCACTCTTGTAACCACCTGCATGGGGGGATGGAGAAACCTCACTGAGTCTGGGAACAGCACCAGGCTGAGGAACAAGGTGGAGGAAGGGATGCTGGAGGGACTTGAAGAGGTTCAAGAAGGACAAATTCCCCCAGGTCCTGCTTCTGGGACAAGTTGGAGTGGCCAACTGCAAGGACCTGGTGGCCACAAGTTGCCCCCAGGTCAGAAGTGTGCATTTGCAGCAGTGAAAGTCAACCATAGAATCCTAGAATTGTCTGGGTTGGAAGGGAGCTCAGAGCTCCTCAAGTCCAACCCTTGATCCACTCCCCCCGTGGTTCCCAGCCCATGGCACTCAGTGCCACATCCAGGCTCTTTGGAAATATCTCCAGGGATGGAGAATCCACCCCTTCCCTGGGCAGCCCATTCCAATGCCTGATCCCCCTCTCCATCAAGAAATTCTTTCTAATGTCCAACCTAAACCTCCCCTGGCACAACTTGAGACCATGGCCTCTTGTCTTGCTGAGAGTTGCCTGGGAAAAGAGCCCAACCCCCCCCTGGCTCCAACCTCCTTTCAGGGACTTGGAGAGAGTGATGAGGTCTCCCCTGAGCCTCCTCTTCTCCAGCCTCAACACCCCCAGCTCCCTCAGCCCTTCCTCACAGCATTTCTGCTGGATCCCTTCCCCAGCCCAGTTGCCTCCTTTGGACCTGCTCCAGCACCTCAAGCTCCTTCCTGAGCTCAGGGGCCCAGAACTGGACACAGGACTCAAGCTCTGGCCTCCCCAGAGCTGAGCACAGGGGCAGAATCCCTTCCCTGGACCTGCTGGCCACGCTCTTCCTCAGCCAGCCCAGGATGCCATTGGCCTTCTTGGCCACCTGGGCACACAAAGGACTCATCAAAGGTCATCAAAGGACTCCTGAGGGATGTAGCAAATGAGGAGTTTTTTTGCTTCAGAGCCCACTGGCTATGGAGGAAATTGTCTTCTTGGCAGGTGGACATCACTTGGATTTCAGTGGAGAAACCAAAAAGCTTGGTGAGTTCTGGGGATCCACACCATGGCCTGAGCAAAGGGTCCCTTGGTGGCCAGGATGGGGACATACCTGTGTCCTTCACCCCTGCTGCCCTGGCTGCAGGTCCTGGTTGGCTTTCTGCCCCATCACTGGGGACTTCTTGCCATGAGAATTTCTCCACGTGAGCCCAAGCTTCAGCACAGCCTGGGGGACTTGCAGAATAATTAAGGCTGGGAGTTCAGCTGAGGTCTCAGCTCCAAGCCTGACCTTCACCAAAGTCAGCCTGTGTGACAGACAGGCTTGGATATCTCTAAGGATGGAAAAATTCCTGCTCCCTGGCCATCTTCCAAAGTCTGATGGTGCTCGTGGGATTTTTTTCTTTTTTTTTGTAGTATCTAATGGAAGTTTCCCTTTTTATAACTTGTAACACGGCTTCTTGTCCTCTCACTGGGCACCTCTCTCTCCATCTCCTCCACCCCATCCCAGCAGGCAGCCAAAAAGTCCCTCTGGGACTTCTTCTCCCCCACTGCACACCCAACTCTCAGCATCTCCTTCCACGCCCTGAACTTCATCTTGGTGATGTCTCTGGGCTCATCTGTCCCCCTTGGCCCGGTACTGGGGAGATCCAAAGCAGACCCACTGCTCATCCATGGTCTCACCAGTGACAGAGAGCAGGAATCACTGCCCTGGACTTGTTGGTTGCCCTTTTGAAAATCCCACCCAGAGCATGGAGTCTGGATTGCCAGGAAGCTGAAGAGGAGGCAGCAGTGTGCCCAGGTGGCCAAGAAGGCCAATGGCATCCTGGGCTGGCTGAGGAAGAGCGTGGCCAGCAGGTCCAGGGAAGGGATTCTGCCCCTGTGCTCAGCTCTGGGGAGGCCAGAGCTTGAGTCCTGTGTCCAGTTCTGGGCCCCTGAGCTCAGGAAGGAGCTTGAGGTGCTGGAGCAGGTCCAAAGGAGGCAACTGGGCTGGTGAAGGGATCCAGCAGAAATGCTGTGAGGAAGGGCTGAGGGAGCTGGGGGTGTTGAGGCTGGAGAAGAGGAGGCTCAGGGGAGACCTCATCACTCTCTCCAAGTCCCTGAAAGGAGGTTGGAGCCAGGGGGGGGTTGGGCTCTTTTCCCAGGCAACTCTCAGCAAGACAAGAGGCCATGGTCTCAAGTTGTGCCAGGGGAGGTTTAGGTTGGACATGAGAAAGAATTTCTTGATGGAGAGGGGGATCAGGCATTGGAATGGGCTGCCCAGGGAAGGGGTGGATTCTCCATCCCTGGAGCTATTTCAAAAGAGCCTGGATGTGGCACTGAGTGCCATGGGCTGGGAACCACGGGGGGAGTGGATCAAGGGTTGGACTTGAGGAGCTCTGAGCTCCCTTCCAACCCAGACAATTCTAGGATTCTATGATTCTATTCTATGATTCTATGACCTGCACCCAGATCCAAGGGGAAAACCTCTTCACTTGCTCCCAGGTGTCCACCAACCCTTGGGACCTACCCAGCTCTTGGGGAATTGGGAGAGGGAGATGCAGCTCCAGCCTCCCCATGGAGCATCTCTTGTGGGTGACAGGGGAAAGGATGTTGGCACCTGGACCAGCCTAAAATCCTGGTCCTGCTGCTGTCCCCCAGTTTTCAGCTTGGTCCCCAGAAGTGGGGAGGAGCCCCAGAGCTGAAACTGAGCCAGCACCATGTGGTCATTTGGAAAAATGGTTCCCTGGTTGTTGTAAACAATGGGAAAATAGTGTGGGAATGTAATTAGCTGAGGACATTAATTTTTTTTGTTTGTTTTAAAGTTTTGTTTTGTTTTGTTTTGCTTTGTTCCACGGGGCAGTTTTGGCTTCTGCTCTAGAGGAAGTCTGCTTGCTCCATACCCACCTTTCCCAGATGGGGAAACTGAGGCAGGGGCTTTCCCCAGTGTTTCCAGGGAGACAGGACTGAGGACATCCCTGGCTGCTCCAGCTCTGAATCCCAGAGCCTAGAATCCCTTCTCCTGAGCAATTTCTCCACCCGTGGTGCTGCTCTCCACCCATCCCAGAGCTCGTGGTCATCTTGAAAGAGATCAAAGCTTGGTGCAGAGTTTGTGGCCCAGTTTCTGGGAAGGGTGGTTCCACACCCCTGCCCTGTCACTCCTGTCACATTGTAGGGTTATTTGGGATCTGAATTTTGGAGCAGAGGACACACATCAGCCTGGCATTAGGTCCCCCCAGATATCCTGAAAAGGAAGCTGAAGAGGAGGCAGCAGTGTGCCCAGGTGGCCAAGAAGGCCAATGGCATCCTGGGCTGGCTGAGGAAGAGCGTGGCCAGCAGGTCCAGGGAAGGGATTCTGCCCCTGTGCTCAGCTCTGGGGAGGCCAGAGCTTGAGTCCTGTGTCCAGTTCTGGGCCCCTGAGCTCAGGAAGGAGCTTGAGGTGCTGGAGCAGGTCCAAAGGAGGCAACTGGGCTGGTGAAGGGATCCAGCAGAAATGCTGTGAGGAAGGGCTGAGGGAGCTGGGGGTGTTGAGGCTGGAGAAGAGGAGGCTCAGGGGAGACCTCATCACTCTCTCCAAGTCCCTGAAAGGAGGTTGGAGCCAGGGGGGGGTTGGGCTCTTTTCCCAGGCAACTCTCAGCAAGACAAGAGGCCATGGTCTCAAGTTGTGCCAGGGGAGGTTTAGGTTGGACATGAGAAAGAATTTCTTGCTGGAGAGGGGGATCAGGCATTGGAATGGGCTGCCCAGGGAAGGGGTGGATTCTCCATCCCTGGAGCTCTTTCAAAAGAGCCTGGATGTGGCACTGAGTGCCATGGGCTGGGAACCACGGGGGGAGTGGAGCAAGGGTTGGACTTGAGGAGCTCTGAGGTCCCTTCCAACCCAGACAATTCTATGATTCTATTCTATGATTCTATCCTAAAACTATCTTGGTGTGAGATAACCTCCCACCTCCTTATGACCCAGGGAAGATGGCCACAAATCCCACACCCTGAGCTTCATGGGGACACACAGAGGTTGCCTTGGGCTCCTGGGCTCCTGGGCTCTGCCAAGCTGGCCAGCACAAGCCAAGAACCTTGACTCCAGTTGCCCATCAGCTTTGCCCACTGGTCCATGCTGTTGCCATCACTCCATAGCTGGGGTGGGAGCAGGAGCACGGGGACGAAGTGGTGCAGAGAGAGGATCAGCACCTGCTGAGGATTCCCCAGCCCACATTGTTTGGCCCTGGGGGATATGGGAGGCAGCAGGGCATTGTATCCCAAAAATAGCTGCCTGCTTACAAAGGAAAGGTTGGTGGGGAGCCAATCTCTAGAGCTCCGTGAGGGTTTCCTCCTGCCACAGGAAAGTGAGTGACTCACTGCTGGGGAAACTGGGAGGACTGGTGAGAGGCAATCCCTCTCCCTGGTGGTTTTCTATCTGGAGATAAATCTCCATCCACTTCCTTTGCAAATCCCCTCTCCTGAAAATATTTATTCCTGGGGTTTTCCTCTTCTCAGATGTTTTCTTTAGGCTGCAAAATCACAGAGCCCCCAAAAGCTCCTTGCTTGGACCAAGGCTTGGCCATGGCCACCTCACAAGTGACACATTGGGAGGGAGAACCTGGTCAGGAAACACCTGCAAGCACTCAGCTAAGGGCAGGGTCTTCCTCCTGGTGTTTTCTAACCAGATCCCAGTGCTGATGAGACTCTTTGTTCCTTCTACAGGAGCCTGTGCTTCAGTTTTGATGACAACCACAAGCTTGAGGGCCATGGTGTGGACATTGTGGAAGCCCTGGAAGTGTCCCAGCCCAGGTTGGATGGGACTTGGAGCAACCTGGGCTGTGGTAGGGGTCCCTGCCCATCCAGGGGTTGGAACTGGAGGAGCTGGAAGGTCCCTTCCAACCCAAACCAGTCAAGAACTCTGTGATAAGGGTGGGCTCATGGTCCAGGACATCTCCATGGTGTCCTTCAACCTTCTTAGGTGTGAAGCCCCAGTCCTTATCCAGGCTACACCAGAAGGGGGGGAAAAAACCTGGAAAGGGAGCAAAGCCATCATCAGTTTTCCACAGGTACCCTGTGCATGGTTCATCTCTCATTGCAAACCCAGGGCCTTTCCCTTGACTCCAAAGAGGCTGAGAAGTGTCTGCTGGTCACCACCCTCCATCCTTTTACTTTGCAACCCAGAGAAGGCCATCTCAGCTCCTCCTTTCCAAAAAGACCTTCTCAAATTGCTAAAAGGAAGATGAGGACCTGCAGAACATGAGGACCTGTGCCATGTGTGGAAGGACCCTTTGGTGGTGAGATGTCTAAGCCAGACACATGCTGATATTAAAAAATGCCCCAAATATTCCTCCCTAGGGCAGAAACTGTGGGGAAGAGGCCAATTTAAATGACAGAACCATCTAGGCAAGAGGTGGTGGTCTTCCCATGGATGTCTCTAAGGCCAGACAAGTTGCCTTCCCACCCAGAGATCACCCCCCCCTGGATTTCTTGAGATGGTGAAGGGTGAAATTCAAGTAGCAGCTGAACAAAACTGGACCTGGTGGTCAACTGGTCTCAGCAAAACTCCTGGGCACTCAGCCAGCCTGAGACAAAGTGGAGACATGATGGAAAAATCCATGGTGTTGCTCCATCCCTGCCATGTGTTGGTGGCACCTTCAGCCCAACCCCTGATCAGAGGACCCCAGGATAACTCAGAGTCCTGGTTTGGGGCAGGATAAAGGTGATTTTCTGTCTTGGACTTTTGCTTCCAGCTGAGTCTCTTGTAAGCAGCTGCACTGCTGAAATGAACAGCAAGTTTCTCAGGCAGTGGCTGCTGCTGGGACTGATCCCACTCCATGGTTACAGTTCCAGCTGGAGCCTGGGGTGCAGAACCAGGGACACTGCTCAGCTCTGAGGAACATTTTGCCCTCCAGAAGGAGAAAAGGAGTCAAGAGGTCCCACCTGGAACCCTCCTTTGGGGAGGAAGGGACAAGAGAGATGCCAGAATTGAGCAAACAGAGGATTCCATCCCATCCACCTCATCCTCAGGAGAAATTGGAGGGATCCCCAGGCTCAAACCCCTTCCTGCTTCCCCTTCTTCCCCTCTCCCTCTTTGCTTGGGCATCCTGGGAGGATCCCATCCCTTCCTCTGCCTGTGCTCCTGATCCATCCCAGCCTGAATCTGTGTGTTCCTGCCTCCAGCTCCCAACTGCTGCTGACTCCAGGATTCCAGCCTGGATTTTCCCAGGGCTGCCCTGCAGCCTGGGTGGTGACGTGAGAGTTCTTGGGGGAAAGGGGGGAGGAAAGTGGGATCCATTTTCCTGTCTATTTGTATAGATTGAGTCATTTTTCCTATTTCTCATTCCTGTTTCCTTCAAGCTGTGTAGTTCAGTTCCCAACCCATCAGTCTCTCTCCCTTATTCCCTCTCCTTTCTTTATCAGGGAGGGAAGGGAGATTAACACAGAGCAGCTGTTAATTGGTTTAATTGCCAGGCAGTGTTAAACCCTGACACTCAAGTTGGAAGCCACCCCAGGAGGTCTCCAGTCCCACCTCCTGATGACAGCAGAAACAGCTCTGGGGTCAGACCAGGCTGTGCTGGGCTTTGGTCTGTTGGGTCTTGAAAGCCTCCAAGGACAATCTGCTCATGATGGAACAATTTTCTTTTGTGGTGATGTTGGCAGCACTGCTGTGATAATGAAGATTCAAGCAGATCTCTCTGGCCTTCATAGGAAGAGAATGAAGGCAGCAGTCCCAAGGAGCATCCCCATCACCTCTCCTGGGAATGCCCCTTTGGCAGCAGGAGCATCCCTGGGGGACCTGGGGAAGGAGCTCTTCCAGTTAAAGAATATTCCAGACTGTTCCTTGTGGCATCCAACCACAGGTGGGCTCCATCCAGCTGGAAAAACAAAAGGATGCTGTTAGAAAGGTTTATGTCTCATGGCAGAGGACACACCACAGCTCCCACTGTGTCTCCTCTTCCATCCTCTGGGTCAGATTATCAACTCTCTGGGGATAAAAGCATCATTTTTCTCATCCCTTTCCCTCTCTCCTTGCTTATACACAACCTCTGCTCCTTAGGCACAATTCATCTTCTGATTTAAGGAGACACCCAGACCCACTTCATTAAGCACTCAACTTCTCTTGAGCTTGGAAACCCATTCCTTGGATTCCAGGACTTATCCAGGCAAAACCCAGACACAGAACCAACTGGATGAAGCAGTCAACCCAGCACCATTGCTTCCAAAGCTTGGTTTGCAAATCTGGACTTCCCAGGATTTCTTGGCTGAGGGCTAGGAGGAGATTTGTCAGGAAAGAACCATTTGGCCTGGAGGTTTTGGCTTCTTTTTGCTGGGAGCTGCATCCTCAGCTCACCAAGGATGTTGGACCTGATGCTTCTCAGGAGAAACCCAATCCTAGGGGATTTCCAGTACTGGGAGCACCTCGATGCTGTTGCTTTGTGTGGGTTTCATCAGTGATTCCCAGCCAAGGAGGAGTCCTGAGAGATTTTGGATTAATTGATTAATTAATTTTGGATTTGCCAGACAGAGAAGGGCAGAAGGGGAGCTGGGATTGCCAGGAAGCTGAAGCTGAAGAGGAGGCAGCAGTGTGCCCAGGTGGCCAAGAAGGCCAATGGCATCCTGGGCTGGCTGAGGAACAGCGTGGCCAGCAGGTCCAGGGAAGGGATTCTGCCCCTGTGCTCAGCTCTGGGGAGGCCAGAGCTTGAGTCCTGTGTCCAGTTCTGGGCCCCTGAGCTCAGGAAGGAGCTTGAGGTGCTGGAGCAGGTCCAAAGGAGGCAACTGGGCTGGTGAAGGGATCCAGCAGAAATGCTGTGAGGAAGGGCTGAGGGAGCTGGGGGTGTTGAGGCTGGAGAAGAGGAGGCTCAGGGGAGACCTCATCACTCTCTCCAAGTCCCTGAAAGGAGGTTGGAGCCAGGGGGGGGTTGGGCTCTTTTCCCAGGCAACTCTCAGCAAGACAAGAGGCCATGGTCTCAAGTTGTGCCAAGGGAGGTTTAGGTTGGACATTAGAAAGAATTTCTTGATGGAGAGGGGGATCAGGCATTGGAATGGGCTGCCCAGGGAAGGGGTGGATTCTCCATCCCTGGAGATATTTCCAAAGAGCCTGGATGTGGCACTGAGTGCCATGGGCTGGGAACCACGGGGGGAGTGGATCAAGGGTTGGACTTGAGGAGCTCTGAGCTCCCTTCCAACCCAGCCAATTCTAGGATTCTATGACTCTAATCCCTGGAACGTGACCTTTAAATGCTGGGAGGGGTGGGAGAGTTATTTTCACTCTGATGGCACAGATCCAAATAAGAAACACCAGCCAGGCCCTAGGTGACAATAGTGGCCTCCTGACAAGGACATCACTCAGGAGGGACCTTGCAGGGTGGTGTCCCTCCTGGAGAATGGTTTATCACAAAGTATAAAATAAATGCCTCCTATCTTGCCTGGTTGGAGGTTAAAAAAAAAGATACAGCTGTGATGGAGCTTCCAACCAACCCTCAGCCTGGGGTTTTCCAGGAGAAATCCATCTGGAGACAACTTCCCACCTCCCCAGTGGCTCTGAGTCTGCTCCAGCCCCAGAAACAGGGACAGGCTGCAGATTTTCATGCTCCTCAGGGCTGGCTTTGTGAGTTTCATTGGTGTTTGAAATGAGAAAATATGGAAAAATGTAAGAAAATGATTCTTGATGTTTGGAGGGGATTTTTAATGGAGGAACTGAATTGCATCCAACAGGGAGGTTTTTCTTGAGAACTGAACTACTGCTGGTCGTATTCACACAGGGTCTTCATCCATGGGGAAGTTTCTAAGGAATGACTGGAGTGCAGGAAGATGCCACCATCCTTCTTCCAAAGGGCAGGAATTAGAACAGAGTCCTGAGGAGGATGAAGTCTTGTGAAGGTGTGATGATGTTGCACTCTCCATCTTCACCCACTCATCAAACAGAACCACAGAATTCCAGACAGTTTGGGGTTGAAAGGGACCCAAAAGCTCCTCCAGTTCCAACCCCTGGATGTGCAGGGACCCCTCCCACAGCCCAGGTTGCTCCAAACCCCATCCAACCTGGGCTGGGACACTGCCAGGGATGGGGCAGCCACAGCTTCCTTGGGCACCCTGGGACAGGGGCTCAGCACCCTCACCCCAAACAATTTCTTCCTAATCTTCAACCTAAATCTCCCCTCTTCAAATTTTAAAACATTTCCCCTTGTCCTCTCCCTGCATCCCCATATCAAAATCCCTCCCCTCTTCCTTGGGCAATCTGGGCCAGGGTCTCACCACCCACATAGCAAAGAATTTCTTCCTTATATCTAACCTAAATCTCACTCTTACACTTTCAAACCATTCCCCTTCATCCCATCCCTCCAGGCCCTTGTCCAAAGTCCCTCCCCAGCTTTCCTGGAGCCCCTTCAGGCACTGGAAGCTGCTCCAAGGTCTCCCTGGATCCTTCTCTTCTCCAGGCTGAACACCCCCAACTCTCTCCCCCTGGCTCCAGAGCTGCTCCAATCCTCTGAGCATCCTCATTGCCTCCTCTGGACTTGCTCCATCTCCTTCGTGTGTTGGGAACCCCAGAACTGGGCCCAGCCCTGCAGGAGAGGTCTCAGCAGAGTGGAGAATCCCTTCCCTTGACCTCTTGGCCATGCAGGGCTCACTCAGTTTGGGGTCTAATGAGGAGCTCCCTGTGGTTCTTCCACCCAGTTAATTGAGATGGACATCAGCAAGGGGACCTGCATGGGATGGACTCATCCTGGCTTGGCTTCTGCCAGTGTTCTCCTGGCCTCCTGATCAGTCTGGACCTTGGTGCATCTCTTGTTTTCTGGGCTGAGCTGAAGAAGAAGCAAGACAAGACAAGAGGCCATGGTCTCAAGTTGTGCCAGGGGAGGTTTAGGTTGGACATTAGAAAGAATTTCTTGATGGAGAGGGGGATCAGGCATTGGAATGGGCTGCCCAGGGAAGGGGTGGATTCTCCATCCCTGGAGATATTTCCAAAGAGCCTGGATGTGGCACTGAGTGCCATGGGCTGGGAACCACGGGGGGAGTGGAGCAAGGGTTGGACTTGAGGAGCTCTGAGCTCCCTTCCAACCCAGACAGTTCTAGGATTCTATGATTCTATGATCTCCCACCACATGGTGTCCAGGTGGAGCAGTGACCTCCTGGGGTCCAAGTGTCCATCTGCCTGCTCAGCACCAGGGGAGTCTCAGTGGGAATCTCCCCAAGGACACAAAGGTTTTTTCTGGAGCAGGAAGGGAAGGAAGTGAATTCAAAAGGTCCCCTATTGAGAACAAAGATTTGTTTGGAAACAAAGAGATTCCAGGGTGGGACCCTGAGCTGGTCCCTGAAGTCTCAGTGCTGGGAGCTGAGAGCAAGAACAATGACCCCCCCAAAAAAAACCTAAAACCCAAAACATTATAAAATGGCTCTTCTCTCACCATTGATGGGAACTTGCTCCTGAGCATCTCTGTGGCTCTCATCTGATGGGACCTTCATGAGGAACAGATTTAAAAAAAAAAAAAGGGGGAGACATGGGATGTTCTGGAGGTTCTACCACCCCATCCCATAAACCTGGAGAAGCCAGAGAACAATTCCCCAGGCTGCCACCTCCACTTCAGGTCAATTGAGCAGTGATCCCACAAAATTTAAGACACAACTGGACCCCACCATCCAGCTGCCCATCCCTTCTGTGTCCCTCCATGCTGCCACAAGAAGTCCATCCATGCTTTGACCAATGCCTGCCCTGCTCTGCAAATAGAGAATTTTTAAAAAAATTTAGAAAAACAAGAGAGCACGGTCTCAAGTTGTGCCAGGGGAGGTTTAGGTTGGACATTAGAAAGAATTTCTTGATGGAGAGGGGGATCAGGCATTGGAATGGGCTGCCCAGGGAAGGGGTGGATTCTCCATCCCTGGAGATATTTCCAAAGAGCCTGGATGTGGCACTGAGTGCCATGGGCTGGGAACCACGGGGGGAGTGGATCAAGGGTTGGACTTGAGGAGCTCTGAGCTCCCTTCCAACCCAGACAATTCTAGGATTCTATGATTTTATGAAATGTCCCTTTTTTCAGGGCAGCTTGTCCCTTAGAGATATTTTAGGCTTGGACCATCACGTTGCTGGGTCACTGTTGCTGGGATGATTTTTTTTTTTTTTTTTTGGTTTCATGACATGTTCTTACCTGCATCACTTCACCACCTCTTCCTCCAGCACCAGCCATGCTCAAGGCAACATCTCTCCTCCCAGTTGCCTGTTCCAGCCTCCCCTTATATTGCAACTCATTCAAACCTCCCCAAACCCAGCTCCTGAATAAGACTTTGTTTGGTTGGGTTGTTTGGTTTTTTTTTTAACCTCAATTTTATTTACTAATTCCTGGGCAGTCCAGCAAAGAGGCTGCACCTCAAATCCTGGGGTCAGTTTTGGGTCCCTCCTGCCTAGAAGGACATTGAGGGGCTGGAGTGTGTCCAGAGAAGGGGAATGGAGCTGGGGAAGGGTCTGGAGCAGAAATCTGAGCAGGAGCAGCTGAGGGAGCTGGGGGTGTTCAGCCTGGAGAAAAGGAGGAGGAGGGGAGAACTTCTGGATCTCTGCAACTCCCTGAGAGGAGCTTGGAGTGAGGAGGGGTTGGGCTCTGCTCCCAAGGAACAAGTGATGGAACAAGAGGAAATGGCCTTAGGTTGTGCCAGGAGAGGTTTAGATTAAATATTAGAAACAATTTCTTCCCCAAAAGGGACCTTCTGGCTCTCTACAACTCCCAGAAAGGACTCTGGGGTTCCTTCTCCCAAGGAACAAGTGATAGAACAAGAGGAAATGGCCTCAATTTTCACGAGGGGAGGTTTAGGTTGGATATTAGGGAAAATTTCTTCCTGGAAAGGGTTGTCATTCCCTTTCCCAGGCTGCCCAGGGCAGTGGTGGAGTCCCCATCATCCCTGGAGGGATTTCCAAGCCCTGGAGCTGTGGTGCTGAGGCCATGGGGCAGTGGTGGCCTTGGCAGTGCTGGGTTCAGGGTTGGACTGGATGCTTTTCTAGGTCTTTTCCAATCCAAATGATTCTGCCTCCAATCTGCCATAAAGTTGGAGAGAAAACTCAGCCCCTCCACTTTGAAGAAAGGCAGCAGTGGGGTCAGCAGCAGCAGAGCAGAGGATGAGACCCCTGGGGATGAAGGCTGAGCCTGCCAGCCCAAAGAGCTCCCTCAGCATCCTTCTCACCCCCCCTTCCTCCACCCACTGGGGTGCAGAACCACATCTGCCACCCCCCCCCCCACTTCAACCCCTCCCAAGCTGCTGGGATCTGTGCTCCAGCAGCCACGTAGCCCGAGCCCATGGGTTAATTTTAACACTCCTGTCCCTCTGCCTGGTGTTTATTTGAGGTCTTTTATGGCAGCAACACTTCTTGGGCCACACAACGGGGTCCTTGTGCTTCAGGGGCCAGCAGCTGACACCTGGGAGGTTGGGGCAGCACCCAAGTCATTCCCTGTCAGCATCCTCCCAAGGGAGGGGGATGCTCTTGGGGTCTGCAAATGTCTTACCCCCCCAGAAAAAGAGCTGAGTAGGAGGAAAAGTGAGGGACTCAAAACCTGGCCCCTCCATCTTCCTCCTGCTCTGAAGCCCCTGGGTGGGGGGGGGGCAGAGGGTTGGGGCATCACATGGGTCTGCTGGGAGGAAATGAAAGTTGGGCTAAAAAAAAACAACCCAAGTGCACTAGAAAATTAAAAAATAGAAACTCAGATGGCTAAAGCCACACAGCAAAAAGCTTTCTGCACTGCAGGGATGGGCAAAAGAATAAATCCTGCTGCTTACAGCTTCTTGCTCATGAGAGCCTCACATCTCCTTCAAGTCACACTCTCTCCCCTGTCCCAGTTTATCATAGAATGGTTTGGATTGAAAGGGACCTTAAAGATCATCTCATCCCAAGCCCTGCATGGGCAGGGACCCCTCCCACAGCCCAGGTTGCTCCAAGCCCCATCCAACCTGGGCTGAGACACTGCCAGGGATGGGGCAGCCACAGCTTCCTTGGGCACCCTGGGACAGGGGCTCAGCACCCTCAAATTCAAGAATTTCTTCCTAAGATCTCATCTCAATCTCCCCTATTTCAGCCTGAAACAGTCCCTCCTCATCGCATCCCTCCAGGCCCTTGTCCAAAGTCCCTCCCCAGCTTTCCTGGAGCCCCTTCAGGCACTGGAAGCTGCTCCAAGGTCTCCCTGAATCCTTCTCTTCTCCAGGCTGAACACCTCCAACTCTCTCCCCCTGGCTCCAGAGCTGCTCCAGCCCTCCCAGCATCTCCATGACCTCCTCTGGACTCACTCCAACACCTCCATCTCCTTCTTGTTTGGGGACCCCAGAACTGGACCCAGCACCCCAGAGGGGTCTCACCAGAGTGAAGGAGAGGTGGAGAATCCCCTCCCTGACCCTCCTGCTCACACTGCTGGGGATGCAGCCCAGGACATGGTTGGTTTCTGGGCTGCCAGAACACTTTGCTGGTTCATGGTGTAGCTGCTGGCTGTGGCCCTGGGCAGCAAAGGTCCCCTGTGCCCTGTCTGCTCCTGCTTGTCACTTGTGATGAGCAGGAAAGGGTTGGAGGGTTCCTTTCTGTGCTCAGCACCCAGACATGGTGCTTGTCCCCAAGGTGCTCTCAGCCTTGGAGATGGCAGGAGGAGATTCCTAGAGGAGTTTGTCCCTCTGATGGATGGGCAGAGGGCTGGCTCAGTGGCTGCTTTTCCAGCCCCATCTTCCAGCTCCAACCTCTCTTTCTCCAATCAACCCTGCTCTGGAGCTTGGTTGCCTGCTGGGACAGTCCTCCCGTGTCCCCAGAGCACCCAGTGGGGATCAGCCCCACCTCACCCCATCCCCTGCCCAGTGCTCAACAGCTCCATGGCCTTGTGTTGGGAACCCCAGAACTGGGCCCAGCCCTGCAGGAGAGGTCTCAGCAGAGTGGAGAATCCCTTCCCTTGACCTCTTGGCCATGCAGGGCTCATTCAGTTTCCCTTTCATCCCATCCCTCCAGGCCCTTGTCCAAAGTCCCTCCCCAGCTTTCCTGGAGCCCCTTCAGGCACTGGAAGCTGCTCCAAGGTCTCCCTGGATCCTTTTCTTCTCCAGACTGAACACCCCCAACTCTCTCCCCCTGGCTCCAGAGCTGCTCCAATCCTCTGAGCATCCTCATTGCCTCCTCTGGACTTGCTCCATCTCCTTCGTGTGTTGGGAACCCCAGAACTGGGCCCAGCCCTGCAGGAGAGGTCTCAGCAGAGTGGAGAATCCCTTCCCTTGACCTCTTGGCCATGCAGGGCTCACTCAGTTTGGGGTCTAATGAGGAGCTCCCTGTGGTTCTTTCACCCAGTTAATTGAGATGGACATCAGCAAGGGGACCTGCATGGGATGGACTCATCCTGGCTTGGCTTCTGCCAGTGTTCTCCTGGCCCTGCCTGGATGGTCTTGTCCTGGGCACAGCTCCAGCCCTCTGCTCATCTTTGCACTTCCTCCAACACCTCCATCTCCTTCTTGGGTCAGAGGCTCCAGAACTGGCCCCAGCACCCCAGGGGGCTTCAGCAGAGGGGGGAACAGCCCCCACCTTCCAACTCCAACCTCTCTTTCTCCAATCAACCCTGCTCTGGAGCATGGTTGCCTGCTGGGACAGTCCTCCCATGTCCCCAAAGCACCCAGAGGGGTTCAGCCCCACCTCACCCCATCCCCTGCCATCCCCCAGGGTTGTTCAGCACCATGAATGGGTGCTTCATGCCCCACCTGCCTTTTTTCCTGCTGTCATCTTAGACACCCTTAAAAGTTGCTGATGGTCTTGGATTAGAGCACCCTGGAGGGAAACTGCAGCCACCCTGGGAAGATCTGCTCCAGTGGAATGTCCCTCCTGCTCCTGTGGGATCTCCCTCCTGCTGCCATGGCTTGTGTCTCCTGTATGAATGCTTGGACCAGTGCCTGCCCAGCTCTTCACCACTTCTGCAAATAGAGACATGAACCTTTTGCAGGGCAGCTTCTCCCTTAGTGCTATTTTAAGCTTGGACCATCACGTGGCTGGCTCACTGCTGCTGTGTTGGGGTTTTTTTTTAATTTCAGGACATGTGCTTAGAGCTGTCTTGGCCACCAGCATCAGGTTCACAACCCCTTCCAGCAGCACCATGAGCCATGCCCAAAGGCAACATCTCTCCTGGAGCTGTTGCACAACAAGATTCAGTCCCACAGGACACAATTTTTTCCTCCCAGTTAGCTGGTGGAACATCTCACCAGCCAAGAGACCCCAAGAAGAGCTCAGATGCCCAGAGCATCAGTTTCCACTCATACAGATGAAGATGCTCCTGATCCTTTTCCTTCCCACTAACAAACCCAAGGCAGGTGAGCAGGCTCAACCCACCACATCTACTAAAACTTAAAAAAACCCCAAACAAGCCAAAAAAGAAAAAAAAAGAGAGATCTGATAGATCCCAGTTTGTCCCAAGCTGGTGTCCCACGGCCCCTACTGCAGGTTTGAGCTGCACCCACGGGTGCAGCTCCGGGCTCTGCTGTGACCACCCTGACCTTCCCACTCCTCCCATTCCTCTAGCACATTCCTGCCCTCTAGACAACATGGAAATGTTTTGAAAGCATCTTAGAAACTTGTGTGGCTGCCAAAACACTTGTAAAATGAAACCGTGAAGGGAAGCACGGGGCTGCCTCCCAGCTCTGCTCCACTCCAGAGGGTCTCTCCCTTCCATCTGCTGCAGCTGCACAAATCAGTTGCTTCTCAGCTGGATTGAAAACATCTGCCTCTTTCTTTGCCTTTTTTTTTTTACCTCTAGAGCTGCTTTGGAGCTGGAAAACGAAGATTCTGGGGGGGGAGGCTCTTAGTTTGGGTCTCCTGGGCAACGGGCGACTGCATGAAGGATGGAAATGGGTAAGGAGGGTTATTGGGGGGGTGTCAGGGGGTCACAGCCCTTCTCCCATCTCCCTCTCACCCAAGGGAGTGGAGGAAGATGAGGGAATGCAAAAAAAAAAAAAAAAAAAAAAAAGGAAGAAAACGCTTTTCCTTTCATTGGGCAGCGAAGCAGCAAAGTTCCTGCTTGTCGGAAGCTGCTGGCACTTCAGCCAGGCTTGGAAAAGGTCTGATGGGAAAAAGAGTCTCCAGGGGACCTGCTCCAAACAAGCTTTTAGAAAAGCATCTCCTTTTGCTTGTTGAAACATCCAGCAAGGAGCCATGGCCCAAACCTCTCAGCTGGTTGTGGCTGTAATCAATCATCCCTTGACCTGAAAAAGCCTCCTGCCTCTTGTCTTGAGGTTTTTTGGCTTTTTTGGCCTTATCTTGTGGTGGAAGAGCTGTGGGTGTTCAGACCTTGGAGGATGAAGCTGAGGGAGATGGTGTCAGGCAAGGGCTGTTGAGCAGCATCCATCACCCCATGAGCCAAAGCTCCTGCAAGAACAGGCAACAAATCCCTGGCCACCACCCACACCTCCATCCATCATCTCCAGAGAGCATCCCTCCCTCAGAGAGAGCCAGACTGCAGGGTTTGGAGGATGAAACCAGGGTGCTGTGGTCAACTTAACCCAACCTTCACCCAACAAGTGCTTCCAGCTCCCAGGGAGCCAGGATGAGCACCCTGCTCCCATCCCAGCAAGGGCTGAGCCTCCCTCCACAGCTCTGCTCAGGCATTTCCCTCCCTGTGCGCAAGCAACGAGCTTCTCCTTCCTCCCTTATCAGCCCCAAATAGCTGTGCCATGATGTAGTGTTTTTCCTCCTCGCACAGATTACATCAGAAGAAGGAAACTGGGGAATTTTTTTGAATTTTTTTTTTTTTTCCTGGCCTACAGGTCCATCAGCAAGATCCCCGTGGCAGCGTCTCTGTGCCAGACATTCAGATCACATCCTCTGCCCTCAAAACCTCCTCAGCCAGCTGCCAATTTCTGCTTCTGAATAATGGATGCCATCACTGGCCTTCCCCTCCTCCCTTGGGGGGCTTGATGATCACCCCCCAGCCCATATCCAGGAGGTCCAAGGAGCCCCTGTGTGAAATCAGCTCCAGCTGCAGAAGGATTTGGCTCAGGCCCAGGGACACAGATGGGGAATGCACAGGGGAGGGATGGAGCTCTCACTGTGCTCACAGGGGTGGAAAAAAACTGGGCCGCCTCATCCATGATTTTGGTCTTCAGTCTCATCCCATCTAGAAAACCCTCTCCAAATTTAAAGGTTTGTTTTTTTTTTTTCCAGCACAGGTGAGTGAACCCCACTGGGGAGGAAGGGTTGAACTTGGCCACTGCTTCACTTGGGCATCAATCATCTGCTGGGAGAAGAGAGGAGATGAAAAGGGTGGTGGAGAAATCATCTGCTGGGAGAAGAGAGGTGATGAAAATGGTGGTGGTGGCTCTCCATAGCTTCCTCCAACTTCTTGGGAGGTTGTGTTGTCCCCAAACTTTCATGGACAAAACCCCGAGTCTCTTCCATAGGGTGTGTGGGGGACACAACCTCACACCCAGAGCACCCCAATTCAAGGCATTTTCTAGAAATTTTGAGCAGGTTACAGAGCTCCTGGTGGTCCTCCAAAGCTTTCTGCAACTTCTTGGAAGGCCTTGTCATGCTTGGGCTGAATGGAGACACTTCCCAGATCTCTGTAGGGTGTTTGGGAGACACTGGGATAGAACTCCCCACAGCACCCAACCTCAACATATTCCCTAGATATGTAGGACCCTTGAAGAATTTCTCACAGCGTGGCCTTAAGATTTTGTGGATATTTTGCAGCCTGGTAGTGGGATTTTCAGAGGTCTGGTACCCTCTGCATGAGCTGGACCCCATATGTGGCTGAATCCACCCCAAAAAAGTTTACAGCAGAAGACACAGCAAGGAGCAAAACTCCAGCAAACTTCCTGCCACATCCTTCTGACTCCAGCAATCTCTTCCCTGGATGGGAAGTCCCAATCTTGGGATGCAAGAGGTGCAGCATCCCCTTTCCCAGTGGTCTACCTGTATTCCCAAGGAAAAAGCATTTTTTGGCAGCATGTGGCTCCCAGCCAGCAAAATGAGCCCGGAGCAGAAGCTGCAGTGAATCCAGCTCCAAATTTACTTTTCTCTCCAATAAATTCCCCCACCCAGGGAGTTCAGGGCAAGGCAGCTGCTTTTGACTTGACAGCTGCCTGATTGATAGGTGGGAACTGGTCCTGTGAGCTAAAATTAGAGGCAAAATTGGCCTGAAAATCCCTCGACCATCTCACGTCCCCCATCCCTCTGCATCCCTTGGAAATGAAGCCAGCTTGTGGTCCAGGGATGGGCAGCAGGACATCACCTGAGGTCCATCAGTCCCCTCCCTGGGCTCCCCAGGGCACCCATGGGTGTCACCCACGGTGGGACAGTGTCCCACATCAGAATGGCTGTGCTAGGAGCTCCAAGATGGGCTCACCCACCCAGTTTTGAGGGATTTCTTCCCCTCCAGGACCTCCTTACTCCTGGTGCTCCATGCTCTGGGTAAGGAACTGGGGGCTTTGTCACCAGGACAAGCTCCAGCACCAGGACACCCTGGTGGGCAGGGACAGGGGGGTCACCAGGGCACTCTGGGGGTTGGGGGGTGTTGGGAGGGTGCTGGGTGTAGTGGTGGTGACTTGGTCCCAGCTTTGGGCATGTGGGATCCATCCCTGCTCCCACTCCTGATCCCACCCATGCTCCCAGCCTTGGAGGGGAGAGTTCTGTCCCAGCATCAGCCCCGGGCCCAGCCCTGGTGGGAGAGGAGTTCAGCCCCAATCCCAATCCCATCCCTGGTGCTTTTCCCTGAAAGGGACAATCCCATCCTAGTCCCAGCCACGATCTCATCCATGGTCTCCCTGTCTCCATCCCAGGGAGGGAAGGGGTGGGGGTGAGGGGGCAGTCAGTCTCCAAGCCTTCTCCCAGCCCTGATCCCACCCATCCCTGGAGCGGGGGGTTCCTCTCCCACCCTTATCCCGGTCCCATCCATAATCCCATCGTGGGGAGGGGACAAAGAAGGGACCCAGCCTCTTGGGGGGTGGAGGAGGTGGGAGGGTGGGTGAAGGGATGTGTCAGACCCCGGTCGCAGCCCTGATCCCATCTTCTGTCCTGGTCTCATCCCCCGGGATTGGGTCGGAGCCCCGGTAAAGTGGGACTCGGGTCCCAATCCTGATCCCATCCACGGTCCCAAGTGTGTGATCACATCCATGGTTTTGCGTGTGCAAAGGGAGAGGGATCCTGATCCTCTCCCGATCCCAACCCCGATCCCATCCCTAATCCCATCCCTGGAGCTGGGGGGGCTCCTGTCCTAACCCCAACCCGGGATGGGGAACAAGGGTCGGTGGTGGGGGTTCCCCGGGCTCCGGTCCCATTCCCAGACCGGGGTTGGGGCGGTTCCGTCCCAGCTCCCAACCCCGGGGATGGGCGGTCCTGTCCCGGTCCTGCCCCGGTCCTGCCCCTCTCCCAGCCCCCAGGGGGGGGCGGTTCAAGCCCAGGTTCGGCCCCTGTCCCGCTCCCGGCTCACACGCGGCGTGGTCGGGTTCGGGCACCGGGAGAGGGAAGGAGGAGATCCCGGGAATGGAGCTGCCCCCCCCGCCCTCCTGAAGGGACCGGGACCATCGGACACCGAACCCCCGGCAGCGAGGCCTCCGGTACCGAGCCTCCGGTTCGGCAAAGCCCGGTGAGTGGGGACGAACCTGAGTAGCGAGTGGGTGCGGGGAAAGGGGGGTGAGGGTGTCCTGGGGGGGTAGGAGGGGAGACCCTCGGGGTGGGGGGAACACGAACACCCCCCTGAGCACAACGTACATGGGAGGTGGGGGGGGACACACGGGACACACACACGGACATGAGTGGGTGTGACACATACACACATATATGGGTGGGGGGACACGAGTGCACCCCTGTGCATGCACGCCCATGGGTGGGGGGACATGAGTGTACCCCTGTGCTTGTACACCCATGGGTGGGGGGTATCATGGGTGGGTGTACAAGACTGCACCCCTGTGCATGGACACCCATGGGTGGGGGGACATGAGTGCACCCCTGTGCTTGTACGCCCATGGGTGGGGGGTATCATGGGTGGGGGGACACGAGTGCACCCCTCTGAATGCACACTCATGGGTGGGGGGGTATGTGTATACACACCCGTGGGTGGGGGGACACGAGTGCACCCCTGTGCATGCACACCCGTGGGTGGGGGGACACGAGTGCACCCCTGTGCATGCACACTCATGGGTGGGGGGTATGTGTATGCACACCCATGGGTGGGGGGACAGGAGTGCACCCCTGTGCATGCACACCCATGGGTGGGGGGACAGGAGTGCACCCATGTGCATGGACACCCATGGGTGGGGGGACACGAGTGCACCCCTGTGCATGCACACCCATGGGTGGGGGGTACATATATGCACCCCTGTGCATCCTATGGGTGGGCCACCCACCCCACCCGTGCTCACACATGCACCCCCCCTCCCCCCGTGCATTCACCTACATGGGTGGGGGTGCCACCCGTGCACCCCTGTGGACACATGCAGATGGGTGGGGGGGCCACGGAGACACACAGAGACAAGGGTGGGGACACACACACACACCCTGTGCACACACACCAGGGTGACACTTGCTGCTGGGTGGGTGACGTGGATGACAAGGGTTCCCCATACACCCAGAGCAGGGAGCAGGGCACTGCAAGGGCAGAGCCAAACCCTGATTCTCCTTGGTGTGGGGGCAGTTCACACCCCACTAAAACTGCCCCCCAGATCCCCCAAATTGACCCCAAAATGGAGAGGATGGATCAGAAGAAGCAGCAAGGTTGGTGCTGGCAGGAACACCTCAAGTTGGGCACTCGAGGAACCTCCTGGGTTCCCTTTGCTCCTCTTTGCCTGAATTATTTGATCATTTGTGTGTTAAATATTCCAAATAATCTCTTTTGCTGCTCGGTTTCTCCTTTCTCTGGCGGGGGATTAGGGGTTTCCTGGACACCCTGTTGGTTAAAGCCAGGGAGCTGACTCCCAGCTTTACTCCAGCTTGTGTTTTTCCAGTTATTTACACACCAGGGGGCCTGTTTCATTTATTTGGGTTTTTTTTAAGGGTTTGGTGAGAATCCATTTTTGAAAACAGACTCTTTTTAATAGCTTCTAACCCCAAAAAACACCTTCTTCTCCTGGAGCTGGGTGGCATCACTTGCAGGGGCAACTTTTAAGGGTGAAACATCTTATTTCTCTTGCTGCTCCAGTTTTCTTATCACTTTATTGCAAAACCCAGTTGGCAACCCACTGCCTTCCTGTGCCCAGGCAAGGACCAGCAAACCCCTCATCCAGAAGGACACTTATGGCCCTGGATGCCAAAATTGGGTCATTTTGTTACCACCAAGCCTGCCCCTGGGTTCCAATTCCTCATTTCTACCCCAACAAAGGGAACTTTGGCCTTCAGCTCAGTGACTGATGGGGTGAAGAGCTCTGGAGTGAAGGAGGAGACCCCTAAATAGGCTGCTGAGCCCCAGAGCACAGCCACGTCCTGGGGTTTTAGTGGCTTATAAAACCCTGGGAAGTATTTTTGACTGTCCTGGTTCCAATTCCTCATTTCTACCCCAACAAAGGGAACTTTGGCCTTCAGCTCAGTGACTGATGGGATGAAGAGCTCTGGAGTGAAGGAGGAGACCCCTAAATAGGCTGCTGAGCCCCAGAGCACAGCCACGTCCTGGGGTTTTAGTGGCTTATAGAACCCTGGGAAGTATTTTTGACTGTCCTGGTTCCAACTCCTCATTTCTACCCCAACAAAGGGAACTTTGGCCTTCAGCTCAGTGACTGATGGGGTGAAGAGCTCTGGAGTGAAGGAGGAGACCCCTAAATAGGCTGCTGAGCCCCAGAGCGTGGCCACATCCTGGGGTTTTACTGGCTTATAGAACCCTGGGAAGTATTTTTGACTGTCCTGGTTCCAATTCCTCATTTCTACCCCAACAAAGGGAACTTTGGCCTTCAGCTCAGTGACTGATGGGATGAAGAGCTCTGGAGTGAAGGAGGAGACCCCTAAATAAGGTGCCGAGCCCCAGAGCGCGGCCACATCCTGGGGTTTTAGTGGCTTATAAAACCCTGGGAAGTATTTTTGACTGTCCTGGCACTGAGTGGCTCTTCCCCTGTCTCTGCCTGATGTGATTTTTATCTCCAGTTATTGACATCCAGCCAAAGCCATGAATAGTTTGTTGGCAGCTGAGCGTGCTGCTGGCCACACCGTTGTCCCTCCTTAACTCTGAATTTCTCCCATTGAAACCTTAACAGGAGCCTGGTCCATGAAACCAAGACCCTTTTGCTCATATGGGATGCTCCTTAGGGAGGAGCAAATTATATCCAGCCCCAAGTCCATCCCATGTAGGGGTTCTGTGGGGTTTGGTGCTGTTTGGGCTTCCCAGTAACTGCCTGGGCTGTGGTGGAGCCTGATAATTGTGTTATCCCAGGGCTGGGTTTGGTGGTGCTGGGGTGGGTGGTGTTGATGGGTGACTCCCTGAGTTTGGGCTGTGAGGTCTCTATGGGAAATGTCATTTCTCCCAGATCTGAAGGTTTGTAAGGCAAAAAGAGTTCTCAGCAGCAGAAACTGCTCCCAGGCTCTTCCCTCCGTCCGACTCTGAGCGCCTGAAAATGATGGAAGGCAAAACCAAACTGAAATGCCTGGTCTAAAAAGGAGCACAGAGCTGCTTTCTACCTCCAGGAAGCCTAAAAGGTGTCAGCCTCCTCCATTTTACCCCAGCAATGAATAAAATTCAAAGTTTAGGGGCTCCAATAGGATCTGCCCCCAACCCTGAGGGATGCTGCAGGGTCTCCCGGACGGTGGTTGATGTAGAGATGCTGGAAAAAAACACCCCAGGAGCATCACTTTTGCTGTCACAAGAAAGGAAATGTTGATGAAAGGATTAAATATTGGCCTGGGTGATCGTTGCTTCCAGCAGGATCCATCCCTGGAGATCTGCAGTGCTGGGAATTGAGGCAGCTTTAATTATGCATGAGCACCAAGGGCTTTAATGCTTTTATCTAATTTACACTAAAGCCACAGCTTCAGTTGATCCAGAGCAACTTCCCATGGTGTGGACAAAGACAGGAGGTTTTGGTACCACTCAGAGAGAGATTAATTCAGGGAGCTTCTTGGGGGAAAGCAGCAACTGCCAGGAAAAAAAAAATCATTTGGGTTAAAGCAAAACGTTTTGTTTGACCAACAAAGAAAGTCCTAAAGTTCTTTTTCAGCCATAATATCTTTTATCCCCTCTTATCCCCCCTCTCCCCTTTTTTAGCTTGAAGGAAATTACTGAAAAAACCTCTAGAAAATTTAAACTCCATCCCCCCCAAAATACTTTCCCTGGAGACAACAAATTCAGCTCTGCTGCTTCTGAGCCTGCGGAGAGGAGGGGAAACTGAGGCACAGGGATGCTTCAGTGGAGCAGCTCCATTTCTTTCTACCCAGTGCCCTCTGAGGTGCTTCTTGGGGAAAAAGAAGGGAAAAATAGAAGCTTTGCAAGTTTATTTTGGGAGGAAAGAGGGTTTCTGTCTATTTTTGGGATGAGGGAAGGGCAGGTCAGACCCATGGGGGTCAGACCCATTGCCTGGGGGTCCTGCAAGGAGGAAGGTGAAGCCCCTTGAGCTGCTTAACTTGGTTTGTGATTGTCTTGGAAATCTATCTTGGAATTATCCTGCCTTGGGATGGCTGGAGGGAAGAGCTGGGGAACAATGCAGGTGGGGGGATGAGGACAACTGGGCAAGTCCTCAGCTCATGCTGGTGGCCAAACCAGCCTGGTGGAGAAAGGCACTGAAGGTCATTTTGGTGGAAAGGAGCCAGATGGAAAAGCAAATGAAAACCCAGCAGTTTAGGAAGGCTCAGGTTCCAGCTTGGTCCCATCTCACATCTCCTGAGCAGGCCAGGCTTGGTGGCATCCCACCACACCACCTCCTTTTGGTCCCAAAGGAGAGAAAAATCCTGCCAGGTTGTTCCCTTCCCAGCAGGTCGAGTAGTTCCTGATCCAGAGGGAGGATTTTGATGAGTTCTACTAAATGGCTATAAATGAGGGCAGGGAAAACACCCCCACTCTGCTGGTGTCTCCTGGGAAGGAGTTGGAGGGGGGGAGATGCGGTGAGTGGGTTGTGGTTTCAACCTCAGATTTCCCAGGGTTTTTCACCAGGAGAGCAAAGGGCCACGTCCAAGATGTCCTGTTGGTTGATTAATCCACATTAATGATTTGGAAAGGTCAATTAAACCTCATCAAGCCTCCCCCCACCCCCTCCCATCCCTCCCATGCAAACAGATTCATCCCAGCCGCTTGCTTTGCTGTCAGGATTTTTGCTTCTGCTGGCAGCTTGCCAAGCACCAAACAACCACGGGATGGATGGGGAACATCTGGGATGGCACTGGGAATGCTGGAAAAAAGGGAGGAAGAAACCAGGAATAAAACCCTTTGCTTGGGGATTCAGGATCTAACCTGTGGTCCCACTGTGCTGGCTTTGGCTGCTGACGAGCCCTCTGTGACCTTCTCCGATGACAGCTGCCTCCTCCTCCTCCTCCTCCTCCTCCTCTTCCTCCTGGTATTGACTCATCTAAATATCCCCTGCCTGGCTGTGGTAGATCCTGTTACAGGAGCTTTTTGGGATGCTGGCATCTCATGGACATGCCTGCAGGGATAGATATTGGAGGGCACGTGGCTGCTGAAATTGCAACACTGCTCTCCTTGAGCTCCTCTCATCTCAGGGCTCCTCACCCGTGCTGTCTTATCACAGAATCATTTGGGTTGCTCAAGACCTTTAGGATCATCCAGTCCAACCCTTAACCCAGCACTGCCAAGGCCACCACTGCCCCATGGCCTCAGCACCACAGCTCCAGGGCTTGGAAATCCCTCCAGGGATGATGGGGACTCCACCACTGCCCTGGGCAGCCTGGGACAGGGAATGACAACCCTTTCCAGGAAGGAATTGTGAAGGTGGCCATCACTGCAGAATTGTGGTGGGTTTGCTTTTTGTAGTCATAGCAGTATTGGAGTAGCAGCTCTCCTATGAAGCCAGGGGGAGAGAGTTGGGGGTGTTCAGCCTGGGGAAGGGAAGGGAGAGAAGGAGAAGGAGAAGGAGAAAAGGAGAAGGAGAAGGAGAAGGAGAAGGAGAAGGAGAAGGAGAAGGAGAAGGAGAAGGAGAAGGAGAAGGAGAAGGAGAAGGAGAAGGAGAAGGAGAAGGAGAAGGAGAAGGAGAAGGAGAAGGAGAAGGAGAAGGAGAAGGAGAAGGAGAAGGAGAAGGTTCAGGGGAGCCCTTGGAGCATCTTCCAGTGCCTGAAGGGGCTCTAGGAAAACTGGGAAGGGACTTTGGACAAGGACCTGGAGGGATGGGATGAGGGGGAGTGGCTCTAAACTGGAAGAGGGGAGATTCAGATGAGATCTTAGGAGGAAATTGTTTGGGGTGAGGGTGCTGAGCCCCTGTCCCAGGGTGCCCAAGGAAGCTGTGGCTGCCCCATCCCTGGCAGTGTCTCAGCCCAGGTTGGATGGGGCTTGGAGCAACCTGGGCTGTGGGAGGGGTCCCTGCCCATGGTAGGAACTGGATAATCATTAAGGCCTTTTGCAACCCAAACCAGTCTGGAATTCTATGATTATTGACCCTGCTTGGCATCCTTAGGGATCGCTGCTGCTTCCTCCATTCCCTTGTCCCTGCTGGGGGCTGGATGTGTCACCACAGGACCTGGTGTTCAGGTGTTTTGGTGTTCTGGTGTCTGGTGTTCTGGTGTTCTGGTGTTCGTGCTGCCTGGCCCATAGGCAGAGGAAGGGGCAGCTGCAGCTTTTGTGCCTTCACACGCCTGGGTCGGCCACGTCCTCTGTGCTGGGGATGCAGCCACAGACAGACACAGAGAGTTTTGTCCTAGGGATTCCAGGAAAAAATAGAGATTAAAAAAAAAGAAAAAAAAGAAAAGCAAAGAATAAAGAAAGAAAGAAAAAAAGAAGCAGTTTGGTATTTCAGAAGGAAAAGGAGGGAGGGCAGAAAGAACAAAGCTGCCTTGTGAGCGGGGTTTTGTCACTGAGATTACCCAGTTCCAGCCATCCAAAGAGTTTTGTTTGTTCCCTGTCCTGAAGGGTGAGATGTGCATTATCTTTAGGAAGAAATTCTTGAATTTGAGGGTGCTGAGCCCCTGTCCCAGGGTGCCCAAGGAAGCTGTGGCTGCCCCATCCCTGGCAGTGTCTCAGCCCAGGTTGGATGGGGCTTGGAGCAACCTGGGCTGTGGGAGGGGTCCCTGCACATCCAGGGGTTGGAACTGGAGGAGCTTTGAGGTCCCTTCCAACCCAAACCAGTCTGGGATTCTATAAGCCTGCAGAAAGGTGGGTTGGAAGATGGGGTCATCTTGCCCCCACTGGGTGATGGGTTGGTTGTCAGCAGGAATGCAGATATCAAGGCACAGAGAAACCACACGGAATGCTGAGGTCTCCAGAGCTCTGTAATCCTTCCCTCTGACTTTTATGGCATCTTGTGTGGTTTCTGTCAGTCGTGGTGGCCTGTCTGATGTGTTTAATCTGGTGCCAGGTCTGTGGGCAACCTCTGTATCATTGGCCATAAATCTGCAAGGCTCAGAGGGAAGGAAGAAACTGGGGAGATGTTTCCCCATCTGCCCAAACACTGTCAACCTCATCCATCCCACCCCATTGCTGGGGGTTTGAGGGAAGCAGGAGGAAAAGTGATGGGACCAAAGGTGAGTTGGGTGCAGGAGCAGCAAAACCCTGAGGCCAGGACAGCACAAGTTGGTTCTTGGTTGCTCACGTTCATCACCAAGTAACTTCCCAAAGTTATATTTGGGTTTTTGCAGATGTTGCAGATCGTGAGCGTGTGTGTGGTTTCTGCCCATGGCCCTGGGAAGTGGGAGCCTCAGGCAGCACTGCTTGAGGTCTGAGGAAGGGGAAGAGCAATGAGATAGGAGAAACATCATCAGGGATCCTGTCCATGCCACATCTGTTGTTTTATCCAGTCCCTGGAGCACGGACAAGAGTTATCCCCATGGGATGGGCTGGAGGCTTTGCTTCACCCCTTTCCCATCAGCTCTTTGTTGCCAAAGTGGCTTTTAAATCCTGTCAGGATTTGCCTCTCTGAGAGATCATCCAGGTTGAGAGCTTCTAGGGGACCCTCATTGCCTCCTTCCCTGCAGGGTCTGAACTGGAAGTTCAGCTGGAAGTTCATGCTCCATCTTCTGTATCTTCCAGTGAAGGATGTGGAATTGTTGAAGCAAGTCCAGAGGAGGCCCAGGAAGCCACTGGAGCATCTCTCCTATGAAGCCAGGATGAGAAAGCTGAGGTTATTCTAAGAGAATTCTCCAGGGAGACCTTAGAGCACCTTCCAGTGCCTTAAGGGGCTCCAGGAAAGCTGAGGAGGGACTTTGGACAAGGGTCTGGAGGGATGGGACAAGGGAGAATATTTTCAAGCTTCAGGAGGGAAGATTTAGATGAAATATTAGGAAGAAATTCTTGAATTTGAGGGTGCTGGGCCCCTGTCCCAGGGTGCCCAAGGAAGCTGTGGCTGCCCCATCCCTGGCAGTGTCTCAGCCCAGGTTGGATGGGGCTTGGAGCAACCTGGGCTGTGGGAGGGGTCCCTGACCATCCAGGGGTTGGAACTGGAGGAGCTTTTGGGTCCCTTCCAACCCAAATCATTTTGGGAGATAGCTCTGGGTCTAATCAGTTCTTGTTTGCAAGGAAGGAGACATCCCCACCATCCTGCAGCACAGTGGCACCAGGTTAGAGCTGAGAAGGCCACTATTGTGTTTTTTTCCAGCTAAAATCTTGTTGAGATTTGGGTCAGGGCACATCTCACACACTCAGTCAGAGGTTTCTCTCCTCAAACCTTTCCCCCTGCTGGTCTCAGAGCTCCTGTGTTGGATTCATCTCCCTGTGACCCCCTTTCCACGGGTTTCCCAGAACAGGGTCCAGCAGGGAGGTCAAACTGAGGGATTTTATGGGAAGGGAAGAAAAAGCATTTTAATTTCTTCCTGGCTGATGGGCTCACTGAGTGCTCGTGTGTCAGCTGGGTCCTGGGCTGTCCCCAATGCACAAAAGGGCCCTTGTCCCTCCTGACAAAGGCAGTGCCAGACTCTGTGTGTCTGCAGAGACTCTTTCAAGTCCATTTTTTTTCTCATCTTATCTTCATTCACATGCAAAAAGCAGCTTTGCACAAGCTGGTGACGCTGGAGGAGCAAGCTCAGGGCTAAGAAGCAGGACCAAGGAGGTGGCCACCATCAGCCCAATACTAAACCCATGAAAACCCCATGAAAACCCCATCATCATCATCATCAATCATCATCATCATCATCAATAACCAACCCAGGCAGAACCCCTGTGCTGGAGAACATGTGATGGCAGAGGTCTCCAGATGTTGTGGTGATGTTTGGTCTCCTAGAAGGAGCTGAGGACCTCTGAAATCACAAGAAATGCTTCTAGAAGAGCACAGTTCCCTTTTCTTCCCTTTTCTGCCTGGGGTTTTGGTGGACCTGCCTTCCATGGTGCTGAGTTGAGGCATTTCTCAGGGATGGTTAAGCACAGAATGGAGCATCCTTCACATTCTGTAGAGCTGGAGACCAAATTTCTGCATGAGCCTGGTGGGAAGGGTGGTGGGGACACTGAACTGGGCTGCAGAAGATCTGGGTTGGGCTCTTTTTTTTTCTTGGTGCCTTCAGAGCAGCTCTAGTTCCTCCTCTATGCTCCAGATGCTACATGAGGGTAAATAAAACACCCTTTATCTGCTTTATGGCCATAAAATCTCCATGCTAGGGACAACCTTGGTGGGCTGAACACCCAACTCAATGAGGCCACAACTCAATGTTCTGGCAGGAGGAATCCACTGCCACCTCTCAAATCGTTGTCACCTGCAGTCAGGTGTCACCTGCAGCTTACAGGTAGCTTTTGGGTGGATGCAACCAAGAAGCATTGGTGGCAACCATGGCTGGGGGAGCAGGGGGGTGATCATATAGAAGGGGATGGTGATCATATAGAGTAATAAGTACTGCAGAGACCCCCCAGTGTGTCTGTCAGGGTTTAAGACTGGCCCAGCAATTAAACTGAGTAACAGCTGCTCTCTATTAATCCCCCTCTCCTCCCTGATAAAGAAAGGAGAGAGAATAAGGGAGAGAGACTGATGGGTTGGGAACTGAACTACACAGCTTTAATGAAACAGTGATGATAAATAGGAAAAATTACTAAATATATACAAATATACAAGAAAAGGGATACCACATTCCTCCCCCCTTTCCCCCAATAACCCTCACGTCACCACCCAGGCTGCAGGGCAGCTCTGGGAAAATCCAGGCTGGAATCCTGGAGTCAGCAGCAGTTGGGAGCTGGAGGCAGGAACACACAGATTCAGGATGGGATGGATCAGGAGCACAGGCAGAGGAAGGGATGGGATCCTCCCAGGATGCCAGGTGAAGGAAGGGAAGCAGGAAAGGCAGGAAGGGCAGGCAGCTGGAAGCTGGAAATCTGGCTTGGCCCTCGTGATCCCTCAAGTTTATCCTGAGGATGACGTGTATGGGATGGAATACTCTGTTTGGTCAATTCTGGCATCTATCTTGTCTGTTCCTCCCCAAAGGAGGGATGCAGGTGGGACCTCTTTATGTTTCCTCAGAGCTGAGCAGTGTCCTTGGCTCTGCACCCCAGTCTCTGGCAGTAACTCTAAACATCAAGTGTTATCAGTCCTAGAAACACACACTGTCTGAGAAACTTGCTGTTCATTTCAGCAGTGCAGCTGCTTACAAGAGACTTAGCTAAAAGCAAAAGTACAAGACAGAAAATCACCTTTACCCTGGCCCAAAACAGGACAGTGTCACAGCATGGTGGCACTGGGCTTTTCTTATCTCAGTCACCTGTTCCGGGGTCTCCTTAACTCAGTGGAATCGAATCACAAAATCCTTTGGGTTGGAAAAGACCTTGAAGATCATAAGATCCAACCCTGAACCCAGCACTGCCAAGGCCACCACTGCCCCATGGCCTCAGCACCACAGCTCCAGGGCTTGGAAATCCCTCCAGGGATGATGGGGACTCCACCACTGCCCTGGGCAGCCTGGGACAGGGAATGACAACCCTTTCCAGGAAGGAATTGTTCCCAATATCCAAACTAAACCTCCCCTGGTAGAACTTGAGGTCATTTCTTCTTCTCCTACTGCTTCTTACTTGGGAGACCAACCCCCCCTGGCTCCTTTGATCCCAGAGCTCCTTTCCAACCCAAATGGTTCTGGGATTCTGTGTGACTCTGTAGGATTCCTAGCCAGACCAGCTGACCTACAATACTTGGTTTAGTTTCTTCTAGAGTGAAGTTGTCCCCTCATCCTCCTTTTCTCCAGACCAAGCATCCTCAGCTGCTCTGGGTTTTTCTCCAGAGCCTTCACAAGCTTTGTTGCCTCTGTGTCCTTACAGCCTCTTTGCTTTCCCTCCAGGGTGATGGCCAACCTAACAACTCCAGCCTGGACCAGGGTCATCAACAGCTCCTTGGAGCCAGATATCTCAGGAGACAACCCCTACAAGTGCACATTTGATGAGGACTTCAAATATGTCCTTCTGCCCGTCTCCTACGGCATCGTCTGCGTCGTGGGGCTCTTCCTCAACCTTCTGGCCCTCTATGCCTTCATCTTCAGGATCAAGACCTGGAATGCCTCCACCACCTACATGTTCAACCTGGCTGTGTCTGACACACTCTACGTGGTCTCCCTGCCCCTCCTGGTCTATTATTATGCCATGGGGGACAACTGGCCCTTCAGCGTGGGCTTGTGTAAGATCGTCCGCTTCTTGTTTTACACCAACCTCTACTGCAGCATCCTTTTCCTCCTCTGCATCAGCATCCACAGGTTCCTGGGCATCTGCTTCCCACTGAAATCCTTGCAGTGGGGACAGGTTCGCTACGCCAGGAGGATTTCTGTCATTGTCTGGGTGGTGATTGTCACCTGCCAGTCCCCCGTCCTCTTCTTCGTCACCACCAGCGTGAAGCGTGACACCATCACCTGCCACGACACCTCCAGCAAGGACCTCTTTGGCCAGTTTGTCATTTACAGCTCGGTGATGCTGGTGCTGCTCTTCTGCATCCCTTTCCTCATCATCATCATCTGCTACTGCCTGATGGCCCGGAGGCTGCTGCAGCCCACCAGAGGGATCTCCCGCCTCTCCCGCTCCAAGAAGAAGTCAGTCAAGATGATCATCATCGTCCTGGTGGTCTTCATTGTTTGTTTCCTTCCTTTCCATGTCACTCGTACCCTGTACTACTCCTTCAGGAGCTGGGACCTCAGCTGCCAAACCCTCAATGCCATAAATTTAGCCTATAAGGTGACTCGGCCCCTCGCAAGCACCAACAGCTGCTTGGATCCCATTTTGTATTTCTTAGCAGGACAAAGATTTATGAGGTTTGCAGGCAACAAAATGCCCTGGAAGCCTCAAAATGAAATGGCCTTGGGCATCGTCCCCAACAGTCACCTGGGAACCAGCGAGGACACGGACACCTTATCCAAGGATGTGAAATCCTAGCTCTGCTCCATCCTGGCCAGCACCTTCTCCGTGACAGAAGGGTTTATCCCAGGTGTAGAGGGAGGTCAGGATGCTCCTGGGGGGCTTTTGGTGTTTGCAGTGCCTTGGCTTGCACTTTTTCCAGTGTGATTTTGGGGTTTTTTTAGGAAGATTATGCACACAAACCCCCAAATCTCTTCCTCTTCATCCCAGCCTGCCTCTCTCTCATGGCCGAAGGGAGTTTCTCCACCAGTGGTGACCTTTGTCATGGTGTCCAAATCTGCTACAATTAAAAAAAAAAAAAACAAAAAAAAAACCAGGCTAGTAAACAAATGACTCCCTGAATGACATGGTTCTAAAAGCAGAAACATTGTGTGCAAAAGGTCCCCCCCTAAATAAACCCATCTGCCCTTCTCCAAATTCCCTGGCATGGAGGTAGCAAGTTCCTCTGTGCCTTGGCAAGGGAGGAAAAGTTTTTGGTCGATGAGGAGAGTCAGCTGCAGTTCTGCTCAGGAGGTCAAGGCCAATGCCAAGAGCAAAACTCCCTCCCTGCAGAGGGAAAGGCTCTCCCACTGCTTTGGATCCCTAAAGGAATTCTCTCCCTAGCTTCAAGCCCTGGCATCTGCTGGCAGAGCCAGGAGAAGACTCCAAGCTCTTGTCCAAGGGTTGGCTGCCCTTTAAAAAGGGTTCTGGTGGACTTTTCATCTCACTGGAGTTTCCTGACACCATCCCACTGCTGCCCTGGAGGGATCTGCAGTCTTGTCAGCATCTTCTGAAAAACCCATTAGTGCTTCCCAGCCTTGAAAAGCTTTTAGGAACCCAGGGCTTTCTTCCAGCTGCTGATGTTAATAATCATCTCCAGCTCATTTAAGTTTAAAATAAGCTCTTCATGTCTTGGTTTTAACCCCCTTACTCGTGGCTTGGGCTTCCAGCAAAGAGGCAAAGGCCCTTGCTTGCCCCCTGCATCCCTAAAATCATGGAATTCCAGGTTGGAAGGGACCTCAAGGATCATCTGGTCCAAGCTTTCTAGGTAGGAACACTGCTAAGATGCAATGGCCCAAGCTGAGTGTTCAAAATCTCCATCCACTGGGGAAGATGCTGCCCAGATGTTGCTGTCTGGTCTCCCAGTAATCCCAGTAACCCCAGTGCTCCCCTGAAGCCCTTACTGACACATCCCTTCCTGACAGCATGGACCTTCTCTGGGGAATCTGGGTCTAAAAACTAAAAACCCAGTCTAAAAACTGGGTTTAGGACTCACAGTGCTCAACGTGGAGCTGAGCTTAACCTCAGTCCCTCCTGGATTTGCCTCCGTCAGCCAGGACAGTTCCCAGTAAACTGGAGAAAAAAAAACCAAAACCCACAAAACACTTCACCAGAAGGTCAGCTTGATCTTTTTCTCTGTAATTATTGGGTTGGAGAGCCAAGAACCCAAGGGCTATGGTTTCCTTGGCCAGCTTTGCCACAAGGATGCTGATTCCTCACCCCAAAAATGAAAATTGTTTGTGCTGCAGCAGTGGAGGAGTCATGGTTTGTAAAAGCAGCCTGGGGGCTATTTTAGGATTGGGCCAAAACTTTTGATCTGGGTTTTGACTGATCCTTCAGACCTCCTCTTAGTCTCTCCCACCCCTCCTTATTGAAGTGGCTTGGTGGAGATAAAGATATCACAACCTAACTGGTCCAGTTCAGCTGAGGGCAACTGGGAGCTTTCTTGGAAGGTTCTTGTGGTCCCAGGTTGGTGGAACCAAGGTCCTATGGAGGGTTCTTGTCCCAGCCAACAATGTCACAAGCACAGGAGGCAAAGGATGGGACTCTGAGCACCACCAGCAGAGAAAAATAGGACATTTGTAGGGTGCTCATTCTAAAAGGCATTTGGACCTGGTCCTTAAAACCATGGCTTAGTGTTAGATGATGGTGTTGGTCAAAGTTTGGACTGGATGAGCTTGGAGGTCTCTTTCAACCTAAAATATTCTGTGATTCTTGAGTGAAATTTTAGGGGAGGGTTGGGTTAAGCCAGGACTTGCACCATGGCAGCACCTTTTTTCCCTTTTTTCCCTTCAGCTTTATGGGGAAGGTCACAGCCCAGTCAGTGGGGTGAGACAAAGAATTGTGAGAAATTAACTCACTGAAGCACTGAACTGGTACAAATGTTACTCCAGGCCAGGACTTGCTTCATCTCCTGCACTTGCCAAAAGCCAACACGAACACCCAAGTTACGTGCTCTGAATAATTCAAGAAAAATGTCCTCAGTGTTCACTCCTGCTCACTGGTTCCCACCTTTTCTCCCAGCTGGCTTCACACCACAGCCTTGGGCATCACTGAAAGTCCCCCCAAGGAGGTCATTCCGTGGGGATGGACCCACACAAGGTTCAGGTGGAGAGCAGCTGGAGAGATCCCAACTGGAACTTCTCATATATAGGAATGTTGTTGTTTGTAAAAGCACTGACTTATACTAAAAAAAACCCCCAAACCCAAACAACAAATTGAGTGTTGTGACAATGACTGTACATTTTTATTTTTGTAACGTGCAGACAACTCAGATTTCTTATAGTAAATAAATTTATTTCTATTATGAGCACCCTTCTGCCATCTCCTCCTGTGGGTACAGAGAAGAGGGGATGCTGGGGACAGAAATTGGGTTGTTGTGTGTCACTGACAGGTTTTAACTCCCAGATACAGCTGTCCATGTCTGGGCTTCAGGGTTGGTATCTCCAGCATCTAAACTCCTGCAAGGAGTCCATGGAAGAGCTGGGTGCTCCAGGAGACAGATGTTCTCATCCTTGGGTGAGGGGGGATGGAGCTGAGATGGAGAGGGCTGATGGAGACCCAGCAGCACTTTTGGGAGGGTTTTACTTTATCCCCTTTTCCAGAAAGCCCAGAAACACCAGGGCTCATGGAATGGGTTGGGTTGGAAGGGACCTTCCAGCTCCTCCAGTTCCAACCCCTGGATGTGCAGGGACCCCTCCCACAGCCCAGGTTGCTCCAAGCCCCATCCAACCAGGGCTGAGACACTGCCAGGGATGGGGCAGCCACAGCTTCCTTGGGCACCCTGGGACAGGGGCTCAGCACCCTCACACCAAACAATTTCTCCCTCCCAACTCCTCTCCATCTCCCCTCTTGCAGCTGGAAACCCTTCCCCCTCATCCCATCCCTCCAGGCCCTTGTCCAAAGTCCCTCCCCAGCTTTCCTGGAGCCCCTTCAGGCACTGAAGCTCCAAGGTCTCCCCAGAACCTTCTCTTCTCCTTCTTCTCTTCTCTTCTCTTCTCTTCTCTTCTCTTCTCTTCTCTTCTCTTCTCTTCTCTTCTCTTCTCTTTTTTTTACATCTCTCCTTCTCCTTCTCCTTTTTCCTTTTTCCTTTTTCCTTTTTCCTTCCCCTTCCCCTTCCCCTTCCCCTTCTCCTTCTCCTTCTCCTTCTCCTTCTCCTTCTCCTTCTCCTTCTCCTTCTCTCCTCTCTTCCTCTTTCTCCTCTCTCCTCTCCTCCAGGCTGAACACCCCCAACTCTCTCAACCTGTTCCAGGCTCTCCCCACCCTCAAATTCCAGAATTTCTTCCCCATCTCCAACCTCAATCTCCCCTTTCTCTCCAAGTTTTAACCCATTTCCCTTCTCCTCTCCCTACCCCCCCGTGTCCAAAGCCCTCCCCCAGCTTTCTTGGAGCCCCTTCAGATATTGGAAGGTTGCTCTGAGCTCACTTGGGAGCCTCCTTTGAAATCTCACTGTAGTTGCCAGAACATTTAAGACTTAAAAGCCAAAAGAAAGAGCTGCAACTCCCCCAAACTGTGAAATTAATCATCTCAAAATACACTTTCTTCAAACTCAGCCCAGGATTTGGGGTCCCACCCTGGGGTGAAGGCCCTGGGGACAAAGCTGGGTGGGTTTTATACCATCACACCCAAGCTGTCCCTGCAATGATTTCCCTGTAGCTCTTGTCAGTCACTCAAACCCAAGAATGAGAATGCAAAAAAATAATATTCATTGACAGAGAGCATGGAGATCGTGTGCTTACTGTGGAGAACAAAAAAAAAAAAATCAAAACCCCACAAAACCCACTTTTTTTCTAAACATGCACGAGGAGCAGGAGGAGAAAGTTAAGAGCACTGAGGGTTTCTTGCCAAGCAAACCAAGCTGCAACGTGGGCTGGAGGGTTGCAAGTTTCTGCCAGACCTTCCCAGCAGCCCAGGATTGGGTTTTCCTTCCTGCCTTTGCCTTTCTAGGAAGCAGAGCCCTGATCTGGCAGAGGTTGTTGTGGTGAACCACTTGGTAGGTCCAGTTTTTTTTTTTCAGTAGTGAGCCTTGGCTTTGATTTTCTTCTGGTTTTCCTTCCTGGGGCTTGGTTTTCCAAGGGCTGAGTCTCTCTGAGATGATTTTTTATCATTTCAATAGTATCATGGAATAATTTGGGTGGGAAGGGACCTCTAAAGGTCATTTAGTAAAACCCCTGCAGTATCAGGGACACCCTCACCCAGCTCAGGGTGCTCAGAGCCTCCTCAAGCCTCACCTTGAACATCTCCAGGGATGAGGCCTCAACCACCTCCCTGGGCAACCTCTGCCAGTTTTCCTCTCTCCAGTTTTGCCCTGTTGAGCTGCTCTGAGTTTTGTAGAAAACAGCTCACCATGCTCTGAAGGAAGAGCCAAAGGAGCCCCCATTTGGGAGCTGAACCTTTATATTAGACACTGGAGAATCCACACCTGCCCCCTCTTCTCTTCTCTTCTCTTCTCTTCTCTTCTCTTCTCTTCTCTTCTCTTCTCTTCTCTTCTCTTCTCTTCTCTTCTCTTCTCTTCTCTTCTCTTCTCTTCTCTTCTCTTCTCTTCTCTTCTCTTCTCTTCTCTTCTCTTCTCTTCTCTTCTCTTCTCTTCTCTTCTCTTCTCTTCTCTTCTCTTCTCTTCTCTTCTCTTCTCTCTTCTCTTCTCTCCTCTCCTCTCCTCTCCTCTCTTCTCTTTCTCTTTCTCTTTCTCTTTCTCTTTCTCTTTCTCTTTCTCTTTCTCTTTCTCTTTTGTCTTTCTCTTCTCTCCTTCTCCTTCTCTTTCTCCTCCTCCTCCTTCTCCTCCTCCTTCTCCCCCCTTTCCTTTCCTTTCCTTTCCTTTCCTTTCCTTTCCTTTCCTTTCCTTTCCTTTCCTTTCCTTTCCTTTCCTTTCCTTTCCTTTCCTTTCCTTTCCTTTCCTTTCCTTTCCTTTCCTTTCCTTTCCTTTCCTTTCCTTTCCTTTCCTTTCCTTTCCTTTCCTTTCCTTTCCTTTCCTTTCCTTTCCTTTCCTTTCCTTTCCTTTCCTTTCCTTTCCTTTCCTTTCCTTTCCTTTCCTTTCCTTTCCTTTCCTTTCCTTTCCTTTCCTTTCCTTTCCTTTCCTTTCCTTTCCTTTCCTTTCCTTTCCTTTCCTTTTCCTTTCCTTTCCTTTCCTTTCCTTTCCTTTCCTTTCCTTTCCTTTCCTTTCCCCAAAAACCTCCTAATTTGTACAAAAAAAGCAACTTTTCCAATCCTCCCAGCCAGCTGAGAGCTTCCTGCCTGGGGTTCATCCCCCATGAGATGAGCTGCAAGGTCTCAGCCCCGCAGGCTCCAACTTTTTCAGCAGCTCTGTTGAACCAGACCCTTTAAAAATATTTATGGGTGGGTTTTGCAGCCCCAGTCGCTGCTTCTGGTGGCAGAGCAGGAGATCCCTTGCCAGAACCTTCAGTTTTCTTCTGGTTTTTTTCACCCACTGTGAGAAGGCATCACAGAATTGTAGAATTATGAAAATTTGGGGGTTGGAAAAGACTTTCAGACAAAAAAAAAAAAAAGATTTTAAAGCTCCTCATGTCACCACCCCATTTCCACCCCTCACCTCCACATCCTAGAGGAACCCTCAAACCACCAGCTTCCCATCCTTTAGCTTAGAAAGAAAGGGATGGGGGGTTCCAGTGAGATCCCAGCTGGTGCAATGAGCAGCAGGAGAGCTGGGAAGATGTTGGAAGACGACTGGAATGTGGCCCTGGAGCACAACCACCATCCTGCCCTGGTTTTCCATAGGGAACCCACGGAGCTGGAAGAGGCTGAACCCTGTGGCAGCAGAGTCCTCTGCTGGTGCTGAGGGGTTGTGGCAGCAAGAGGTCACCATGGCCACCCTAAAATCCTTCCTGGCACTGCTGCTGATGTCCTAGAAGCACCCCAAGGGCTCACCAAGGATTAAGTGTAAAATCCCAGGTGAGTGGTGGGAGCTGGGTGCCAGCTGTGGGTCACTTGTCCCCACATGGGGATGTCCACCCTGGAATGGATGGAGACTCCAGGCAGGCAGCATCCTGGTTTTGCATGAGATTTTCCAAGGGATGGAAGTGTTTTATATTTCCTTCCAGGAGCCAAAAAATGTGGGATACCCAAGGAATCAGCTTTTCCTCCAAGGAAGGGACCTGGTCACCTCCTGCCTCTCCTTCAGCTCCATCCCTGCCTGTCACACAGAGCTTTGGTGCTCATCTCACATCCTTCTTGGTGCTCATCTCTGTCACCTTCTTCTCATCAAAACTGGGGCAAACAGGTTGGAAACCACTGGGAAAAGAGCCCAAGAGTGTGGATGGTGGTGGAATCCATTTGGGATGCATCTTGGGAAAGACCTCAGTGTGTGTCCTGCACAGTGGGGATTTGTCACCCCCTCTGCTTATGGAAAGGGGTTTGTATTGGAGGAAAGTCCCAGGTTCAGCTGGGCTATGAACCTCTCTGCACAAGCAGAAACTGGAGAGGACTTCATGGTCCTCTGAGCACTTCTGCAGTGATGGAGCTGTGAGCCCAGCCCCAGGATGTGGGGTGGAAACTCCAAGGAAGGGACCTGGTCACCTCCTGCCTCTCCTTCAGCTCCATCCCTGCCTGTCACACAGAGCTTTGGTGCTCATCTCCCATCCTGTCACCTTCTTCTCATCAAAACTGGGGCAAACAGGTTGGAAACCATTGGGAAAAGAGCCCAAGAGTGTGGATGGTGGTGGAATCCATTTGGGATTCGTGTTGGGAAAGATCTAAGTGTGTCCTGCACAGTGGGGACTTGTCACCCCCTCTGCTTATGGAAAGGGGTTTGTTTTGAAGGAAAGTCCCAGGTTCAGCTGGGCTATGAACCTCTCTGCAGAAGCAGAAACTGGAGAGGACTTCATGGTCCTCTGAGCACTTCTGCAGTGATGAGCCCAGCCCTAGGATGTGGGGTGGAAACTCCAAGGAAGGGACCTGGTCACCTCCTGCCTCTCCTTCAGCCCCATCCCTGCCTGTCACACAGAGCTTTGGTGCTCATCTCCCATCCTGTCACCTTCTTCTCATCAAAACTGGGGCAAACAGGTTGGAAACCACTGGGAAAAGAGCCCAAGAGTGTGGATGGTGATGGAATCCATTTGGGATTCGTGTTGGGAAAGACCTCAGTGTGTGTCCTGCACAGTGGGGATTTGTCACCCCCTCTGCATATGGAAAGGGGTTTGTTTTGGAGGAAAGTCCCAGGTTCAGCTGGGCTATGAACCTTTCTGCACAACCACAACCTGGAGGGGACTTCATGGTCCTCTGAGCACTTCTGCAGTGATGGAGCTGTGAGCCCAGCCCCAGGATGTGGGGTGGAAACTCCAAGGAAGGGACCTGGTCACCTCCTGCCTCTCCTTCAGCTCCATCCCTGCCTGTCACACAGAGCTTTGGTGCTCATCTCCCATCCTGTCACCTTCTTCTCAACAAAACTGGGGCAAACAGGTTGGAAACCACTGGGGAAAAGAGCCCAAGATGGTGGTGGAATCCATTTGGGATGCATCTTGGGAAAGACCTCAGTGTGTGTCCTGCACAGTGGGGATTTGCCACCCCCTCTGCTTATGGAAAGGGGTTTGTTTTGGAGGAAAGTCCCAGGTTCAGCTGGGCTATGAACCTCTCTGCACACAACCTGGAGCAGCCCTCATGGTCCTCTGAGCCCTTCTACAGTGATGGAGCTGTGAGTCCAGCCCCAGGATGTGGGGTGGAAATCAAGCAGGTGCCTGCAAACCTCCTCCAGTGGGATGCAAGTGGCTGCAATGTCTTCTTTAAGTCCTTCTTTAGGTGAAGAGCAGCTCTACCTCCTCCAGCCCTATCTAAGTTCTTCTGCTCCTTCTTGGCTGAGCTCATTTTGCAGGAGAAGATGCTACCTGGGTGCAAATAGGGTTGGGGTGCAAATCCCCAACCCAGGAGCTGCTATTCCTGGCCTGTTGAACGAGTCCATCCAGTCCCAAATGAGCCTGAGCACCTTGGGGTGGGATTGCAAAGCAGGTTCTTAACTCCAGGACAGCTTTTTGGTGTGGTCCTGGCACTGCATGCCAAGCAGAAAGGTTGCAAGAAGGGGAAGGTGCTCAAAGGATGAGCAGGTTGGGTCCTCCTTGGGATTTGCCAACCTCAGCCTTAGTGCTAGGAAAAAAAAAAAACATTGCTGTGGCTTTCAGGTACACCCCAGAGCCTGCTGAGTGTCCTTGTCACCCTCTGCAGGACTCAGGATCCCAAGGAGAATTTGCATTTCCTACAGGCCAGGTCCCCAGGGGTATGGACCCCACCTGAGCCAACTTCCAGAGTTTTTGGGGGATCAGCTGCCCCTCTGCCAGCCCCATGGGAAACCAGGGGACCTGTGGTGACAGAGCCACCCGTGCTGGTGGCACCTCTGTTGGTGTAAGTGCCTGGAACCCATCAAACAAGAAGGACCCCCAAAACAAGAAGGATGTGGAGTGAGTCCAGAGGAGGCCATGGAGATGCTGGGAATGCTGGAGCAGCTCTGGAGCCAGGGGGAGAGAGTTGGGGGTGTTCAGCCTGGAAGAGAGGAAGAGGAAGAGAAGAGAGAGGAAGAGAGAGGGAGAGGAAGAGGAAGACAAAAGAGAAGGAGAAGGAGAAGGAGAAGGAGAAGGAGAAGGAGAAGGAGAAGGAGAAGGAGAAGGAGAAGGAGAAGGAGAAGGGAAGGAGAAGGGAAGGAGAAGGAGAAGGAGGAGAGGAGAAGGAGAAGGAGAAGAGAAGGAGAAGGAGAAGGAGAAGGAGAAGGAGAAGGAGAAGGAGAAGGAGAAGGAGAAGGAGAAGGAGAAGGAGAAGGAGAAGGAGAAGGAGAAGGGAAGGAGAAGGGAAGGAGAAGGAGGAGAAGGAGAAGGGAAGGAGAAGGAGGAGAAGGAGAAGGAGAAGGAGAAGGAGAAGGGGAAGGAGAAGGAGAAGGAGAAGGAGAAGGAGAAGGAGAAGGAGAAGGAGAAGGAGAAGGGGAAGGAGAAGGAGAAGGAGAAGGGGAAGGAGAAGGAGAAGGAGAAGGAGAAGGAGAAGGAGAAGGAGAAGGAGAAGGAGAAGGAGAAGGAGAAGGAGAAGGAGAAGGAGAAGGAGAAGGAGAAGGAGAAGGAGAAGGAGAAGGAGAAGGAGAAGGAGAAGGGAAGGAGAAGGGAAGGAGAAGGAGGAGAAGGAGAAGGAGAAGGAGAAGGAGAAGGGGAAGGAGAAGGAGAAGGAGAAGGAGAAGAAGGAGAAGGAGAAGGAGAAGGAGAAGGAGAAGGAGAAGGAGAAGGGAAGGAGAAGGGAAGGAGAAGGAGAAGGAGAAGGAGAAGGAGAAGGAGAAGGAGAAGAAGGAGAAAGAAGGAGAAGGAGAAGGAGAAGGAGAAGGAGAAGGAGAAGGAGAAGGAGAAGGAGAAGGAGAAGGAGAAGGAGAAGGAGAAGGAGAAGGAGAAGGAGAAGGAGAAGGAGAAGGAGAAGGAGAAGAGAAGGTTCTGGGGAGCCCTTGGAGCAGCTTCCTGTGCCTGAAGGGGCTCCAGGAAAGCTGGGGAGGGACTTTGAACAAGGGAATGGAGGGATGGGTTGAGGGGGAAGGGTTTCACAAATGAAAGAGAGGAGATTGAAATGAGATTTTAGGAAGAAATTCTTGGATATGAGGGTGCTGAGACCCTGGTTGCCCAAGGAAGCTGTGGCTGCCCCATCCCTGGAAGTGCTGAAGGCCAAGTTGGAGCAAATCTCCAACTCTGGTGGGAGATGTCACTGCCCATGGCAGGGGGTTGGAACCAGATGAGCTTTGAGATCCCTTCCAGTATAAACCATTCTGTGATTCTTTAAGATAAAACCTAGGAAAGGGATCCCTGGAGCTCTTTGCTCCAACCTCAGCTCAGAAGCTTCAAAGTCAGGAGCATCCTGAACACCCCTGAGCTGCATCTCCAGGAGATCCGTGGCTCCATCACCCAAAAATGCCTTTTCCTCTCCACTGCCTCCCAAAAAAAGCCCACCTGGCCAACTGGGAGCTGCTGAATGCCACAAATTGCCCCTGAAAAGCCCCTTCAGCAGCCCTGAGCCCCTGGACTTGGCAGGAGATGGATGCTTGGATGCCTCTCACCCCTCCAGAATCCTCCAGGATCAGATTACAGGGCTGGGACTTAAAAAAAAAACCCCAAAGGGGGCAGGGGGTGGGTGGGCATCCTTGTCACTGCTCTGTCATCTCCTCCAAACCCATCTGCACAGGGATGTTGGCCAGGAACGTGGTCTGACAGAGGAAAAAAAACCACGAGGGATTGTCAAGGAAATATTAAAAGCCCTGCAGCAGCCTCCCCATCTGCTCTTCATTAGGCAAACGAGCTCTGGGCTCCTGGCTGGGTGGTCTGAGCTCTGGGACCATTTTGTGGTCACCTCCTGGGGTGGGAAGCAAGGAGAATTCCTGGAGGGGGAAAAATTGGGGGGATTGTGGGCCTGGCTGGAGCAATATCCAGCTGGATGAGGGTTGTGGGCAGCAGTGAGTGTCCCATTATCCTGCTTCCAGCTGGTGATGGAGAACCCACTGGCCTGAGCCTCATCCAGACTTTCTGGGCTCATTTCCTAGAAATTAATCATCACTTCCCAGGCAGCACTTCCCAGATGTTGCAACCAAGCCCTGCATTTCAGCAACTGGCTGGGGATGGGGGGGAGGGCTCTCTGCTCCCCAGCATGAAGCCTGGAGGATGAGCAGCACTTTGGTAGCTTCAAAATCCCCCCTCATCTCCAAATTTTATTTTTTTTTTCTTTTGTCCCACTTAGTGAAGGATGCCTCACTCCTCAAACATCTAGAAAAGGCAGCTGGGCTGAACAATGATGAAAAAAATCAGGGCTGCAGATGCTCTTCCTCCTGGTTGCCCTTAGATGGAGGAAGAGAGCTTCTCCCTTTGGGTTCCTTCCTTCAGCTCTCTGGTTGAGGTTTTGGGGTTCTCCTCCTCCTTGTTTTTGGGGTTCTTCCTCCTGGTTGCCCTTAGATGGAGGAAGAGAGCTTCTCCCCTTTGGGTTCCTTCCTTCAGCTTTCTGGTTGAGGTTTTGGGGTTCTCCTCCTCCTCGATTTGGGCCATCAGAGGTTTGGTTTAGGTGATTTAATGCCCAGGACCTGCACAAGACCCAAGGAAGCCACAAGGATCCCTCCAGGAGCCCATGGAACTCAAGATGCTTCATACAAGGTGGCCCCAGGGGAAGCAGTGATGGTGGGATAAGCAAATGTGGCTCTTCCCATCTCCAGCTGCTCCATGAGACAGCTCAGAACCCATCTTCGAGGTGGGCATCCCATAGGATTTATCCCTCACCATCCCAACCCAAGTGGCCACCTCCAGCCCACCAGTGGAGCTGCTTTGAAGGAGCTCAGGTCCAAACCAGAGATGGTGCAAGCAAATTCCCAGGTGACCCCAAGCTGGGGGGAGTGTGGATCAGCTGGAAGGCAGGAGGGCTCTGCAGAGGGACCTGGAGAGACTGGAGAGTTGGGCTGATCCCAAGGGGATGAGGTTCAAGACAAGAAGCCCATGGGGAGCTCCAGGCTGGGCAGAGAGTGGCAGAAAGGGAGCTGGGATTGGCAGGAAGCTGAAGAGGAGGCAGCAGTGTGCCCAGGTGGCCAAGAAGGCCAATGGCATCCTGGGCTGGCTGAGGAACAGCGTGGCCAGCAGGTCCAGGGAAGGGATTCTGCCCCTGTGCTCAGCTCTGGGGAGGCCAGAGCTTGAGTCCTGTGTCCAGTTCTGGGCCCCTGAGCTCAGGAAGGAGCTTGAGGTGCTGGAGCAGGTCCAAAGGAGGCAACTGGGCTGGTGAAGGGATCCAGCAGAAATGCTGTGAGGAAGGGCTGAGGGAGCTGGGGGTGTTGAGGCTGGAGAAGAGGAGGCTCAGGGGAGACCTCATCACTCTCTCCAAGTCCCTGAAAGGAGGTTGGAGCCAGGGGGGGGTTGGGCTCTTTTCCCAGGCAACTCTCAGCAAGACAAGAGGCCATGGTCTCAAGTTGTGCCAGGGGAGGTTTAGGTTGGACATTAGAAAGAATTTCTTGATGGAGAGGGGGATCAGGCATTGGAATGGGCTGCCCAGGGAAGGGGTGGATTCTCCATCCCTGGAGCTATTTCCAAAGAGCCTGGATGTGGCACTCAGTGCCATGGGCTGGGAACCACGGGGGGAGTGGATCAAGGGTTGGACTTGAGGAGCTCTGAGCTCCCTTCCAACCCAGACAATTCTAGGATTTTATGATTCTATGGACATCAGCAGCCCAGGCAAGGATGTTGCAGGAAGATGGGTGATGCCAGGCGAGCACCACAGAGAACCTGGGAGACTGAGATAAGGTCAGTGTTAGTTGAGGATGGAGACCATCCAGGGGAAGGGGAGAAATAATTTAAATCCCAGAAAAAACTGTAAATTTTGGGATATTTTGATTCTTCCAAAATGAAGTGGTTTGTCTGGGAAGGGCAGAAGATTTCCCTTCCCCTTTCTCTGCTACAGAGTATGACGTTTCACTTCAAAAAAAAAAAAAAAAAAACAACCAAAAAAAAACCCACAAAAAAAATCCACCCCATTTTTTTCACCAAAGAAAGGGCTCAGCTGCCTTTCTAAGCAATCAAAGTAAGCAAGGGTTTAAAAAAAAAAAACAAAAAAATCAACTCAGAACAACAGAAACCATTGGCTTTGACCTCTCTTTGACCAGGACTCTGTTTTTCTCCCTGATTTTGGTTCAGTTAAAAAAAAAAGCCTCCTGCCCCAGCCTCCCTTTGTGGGTTTTGTCCAGTTGGGAGTTAATGGGATTCTTATGAAACTGGTGGCTGAGCTCTTGACGTGGACCCTGTGTGGGAGGAGGGATCAGCTGGAAGCTTTGTAAGAAACCCAATTCAAGAGGAAAAGTGCAAGAGAAAAACTTTGTTGCTTCATTACCCCCCCTCCTCCTTTTTCCCAGCCCTGGGATAGAGCTTGCACAAAAGCAAGAAGAAAGGAATCCCTTCCCACTGAGAGCAAATGTTTACCCTGCACCCTGCAAACTGACCCCAGGTAATCTCAGCTTTAAGGACATGGTTTGGTGGCACCCAAAAGGGCCCCTTTTGTGCTTCTCAGGTTGTCACCCGGAGGTGTCCTGCCCACTGGGGGATTATCTGCAGGTGTCTGAAGAGATCCTGGTGACAGCAGGGTGGCTTTGGAAACTCCTTGTGAAACGTTTTGTTGTGTATAAATATTTTATTATTTCTTTCTTGAACGTGTGGTGCATTTAATTTTTTTTTTTTTTTTTTAATATATATATTTGCATAAACCCCAGTGCCCCATCCCTGGCAGAGGCCACCAAGGAAGGGGCAGGGGGAAGAAATGTGATACCTGCTCTGAAGCATTCCCTTCTTTTGTGGCTGCAGGATGTTGTGAGATGGAGGTGGGGTTGGTGTGCTCGGTAATCTCCAGAGAATTTCCCTGCCTCAAAAACTTTCCCATTCTTATAAACCCTAAGGGTCACTCTGTCTCCTCCAGGTGGGACATGGGGTGGGTGATGGGGGGTGACATGCAGCAGATCCCTGTGTCACCTCTTGGTGACAAAATCATGGAATGGGTTGGGTGGGAAGGGAGCTCAAAGAACATCCAGTTCCAACCCCTGGATGTGCAGGGACCCCTCCCACAGCCCAGGTTGCTCCAAGCCCCATCCAACCTGGGCTGAGACACTGCCAGGGATGGGGCAGCCACAGCTTCCTTGGGCACCCTGGGACAGGGGCTCAGCACCCTCACCCCAAACAATTTCTCCCTCCCCAAGATCTCCTCTCCATCTCCCCTCTTGCAGCTGGAAACCCTTCCCCCTCATCCCATCCCTCAAGGCCCTTGTCCCAAGTCCCTCCCCAGCTTTCCTGGAGCCCCTTCAGGCACTGAAGCTACAAGGTCTCCCCAAAACCTTCTCTTCTCCTTCTCTCTTCTCTCTTCTCTCTTCTCTCTTCTCTCTTCTCTCTTCTCTCTTCTCTCTTCTCTCTTCTTTCTTCTCTTCTCTTCTCTTCTCTTCTCTTCTCTTCA